>NW_028261384.1:59568669-59838669 GCF_051295495.1 Thamnophis sirtalis | reverse complement strand
AGCAATTACTAAAACAAATCCCATGTGAAAAAGTATTCAAAGCCTTCTTGATTTTAATTGTCAATTTATTTATTCCTGCACATTGTAATATTTATTCATTTTCATATCTCTTTGTTCCCACTGTTGTGCAAACACAATTCCAGCAGCTGTTAACATGTGTAAAATTAACATGTGGGCGGCATACAAATCCATTAAATCTTAATCTTAATCTCTTAATCTTAAATATATATTGTACTCCCTTTCAAATAGCCAACAAAATATTTCTGGTTTTAATTCCATATCTTGCTTTATCATTGCTTCTAACCACTAACTTCTAGCTACTTGGACCGACCTAAGTGGTGTGCAGAAGACTGGCAAACCAATGATGCTTCCTCTGTAAGTAGCTGCCTTTATTGCTGGATGTGCTCTGTGCTGGGTTCATCCTTGAGATAGTAAAGTCTTGCTTTCTGTGTCTGTCCTTTGTGCAGGTTATTGGAGAAAGGTGGTGAGGTGGTGGTGCAGAAGATGCAAAAAGGGACAGTAATTTTCCTTTTCTATTATTTTTTGTGCTTGTTTCATCCTAATGCAGTGCATGCAATTAAAGTCTTGTTTTCTGTATCTCTCCTTTGTGAAGGTTATTGGAGCAAGGTGGTGAGGTGGTGGTGCAGAAGACCAGCAAGGCAGTAATTGTCCCTCTGTAAGTAGCTGTCTTTATTGTTTTGTGTGCTGGTTTCATCCCAATGATAGCAATGAAAGAGTTCATTTCTGTGTCTCTTCTTTGTGCAGCCCATTCAATGAAGTCAGTGATACTGAAGACTGGCAAGAACAGTCATCTTCCTTCTGTAAATAGCTCTTTTATTGTTTTTGTACTCATTTTAATGTTATTATAATTAATGTAGTTCATCCATTGGGGCAAAGAATTCAGTGACATCATCTTGGCCAGTCCCACCCGGTCACAATGGACAGCAAGCCACTCCCACAAAGGAGACCACACCCACAGAGTAGGTTCCAAAATTGTTTGAAACCCTCCACTGGTACTACCCTTATCCTTATCATTCCATTATTACTTGTTATAATTAATATTGGTTAACAAAAAATGTTTTAGTTTATATCCATTTTCTTCTCATCAAACCAACATATATGTGTACCTTATTGCCCTTATCAATTATTTATTTAAGATAACAATCTATAAGTTACTAAATTACTACTTATAAAACTTAGTTAATTTTTTTGTTATCTACTTTCATATATCCAATAACATTGCAACTTTATAACACATTCAAAATAAGAATTAATTAACTAAATTTCTAAAACTTTTTTCCCAAATCATTATTTGCAATTTATATCCAAATTCCTTATGTTAAACTAGTACATATATATCATTAACTACATCTCTTATCATTTCATTATTATTATTGTTGTTGTCAATATTTGTTTACAAAATTATTTACGAAAATCCTTTAATGTTTATATCCAACACATTTGTGTACCTTATTGTCATTATCAATTATTTATTTAACATAACAATCTAAAAGTTACTAAATTGCTACTTACTAATTATATGATTTAGTTAATTTTTTGTTATCTACTGATATATCCAATAACATTTCACCTTTATAACATATTCAAAATAAGGATTAATTAACAAAACTTCTAGGCCTTTTTTTCCAAGTCACTCTTTACAATTTATATCCAAATTCCTTATATTAAACCAGTACATATATATGCCATTAACTATATCACTTATCATTTCATTATTATTGTTATCATTCATATTTGTTAACAAAATCATTTATTACATATCCAGCTTCCCTCACCTCCAGCCAACATGGAAATATACCTTGTTATCATTATCAACTGTTTATTTAACAAAGCAATCTAAAAATTACTAAATTCCTACTTACTAATCATCAAACCTAGCTATTTTTATTATCAATTTTCATATATCAACCTGTGTCCTTCCAGAAGGCATATAGTCTTATTTCTTTTGCCATTTGTGGAGTTAATCTTCTGTTTATTTCCTTGGTAAAAAATTTTTGGACATCTCTCCACACCTTGTTGCTTATTGGATCTCTCAGGTAATCTCAGCGCCCTTTTGCTACTTTAATTAATTTATCTTTGATTATCAATCCTGCTTCTGATAAAAAATTTCTCTTTAAAACCATCATTTTTACTCATTATTCTTCTTTTGTGCCTTGAAATTTGGGGTAGAGCTCTGGTCCATCAAATTCCCTTTTCTATACTCCCATTTTTTCCCTTTCAACCACTTTCACTTCAGAAATCAAATCATTAGTTTTCTTATCTTTGTGTTCATTTTTCTCTTCAGTTTTTGGAGCTCCATCTCCCTCATTTTTTTCTAATATAAACTCTTATCTTCTCAATTCTCCCAGTTACCTCCAATAAATTTTAAATTACATCCCAAATCTTTTGCAAAGTTAAAGTTTCCTCTTCTGAAAATTGATACATGTTTCCAGATTATAAATTACTGCCACTCTAGCTTTCAAGACTTTATATATATGGAGAGAGAGAAAAAAGTTGTGAGCACTTCAATCCACAAAGTGTAATTACAAAAAGAAAAGCATACTAACCAAAACAATCCAATGGAGATCAACTCTGCCGCTTACTTTTTCTGCTTAAGGATTTAATTTAGCATAAAAAAGAAGTTCTTTTGGGCAATCTTTTTCAAAACAGAAAGGATTCACCAGATTATCATACTTTCTCTTTCCATTTCCTTCCGTTCCTTAGCTATCCCATCTTCATCAGCCTAGGCTGCCTTTTGTCGCCGGCTTGAAGGCCTTCTCTTGTATTAATCAAGACTTGCATGGTTCCTGAGATCAGCAGGAACGTGATCTTCCTGTTCACCATTTCTTCGGGACGGTTTAGGTCTGATTGGACCACCCAGTGGTAAAAGTATCGGCGGCAGTCTCAGAGCATCGAGACTGCACGTCTGTACCATTGGGACATTGGCTCCTCCTCAGGAGTCTTCACTTTCTTAACTTAGGAGAGGAGCCATTACAGCCAGACTGGGATCTTCATGTAATTCTGTTGTTTAATTTTGTTCCATGCCACCAATAAAGCATGCCATATATAGTGCCTTTGGAAATATTAATGTGCCGTGTGTTTTCCATACCATAAGAATGCATGCCACCCTGATTGGTTATCATGGCACTCTAGTGTTAATAACCTCTTATTTTGTAACATTATCAATTCCTTAATCCAGGTAATTGTTGCAGCTTGATAATACAGTTCCCAATCTGGCAAACCAAACCCTTCTCTATCTTTTGATTCTTGCAGTAATTTTATTTTAATTCTTGGTTTCTTTCCTTGCCATATAAATTTTGACATTATCTTATTCAGCTTTCCAAAATATTCTTTCGTTAATTTTATAGGGATGTTTTTGAAATAAGAAAAGTATCTTTGGCAGGATGTTCATTTTTATTGCCACTATTCTGCCCATAAAGGAAAGTTGCAAGTTCTTCCATCACTACAGGTCTACCTTTATTTGATTTAATAATTTTGTACAGTTATTCTCATTAATTGTTATGCACCTTGCAGTTAAGTAGACTCCTAAATATTTCACTTTTTTTCCTAATTGAATATCTATTCCTTTAGACAGGTCATCTTTCAGTTTGTTTGTCATGTTTTTGGCTATCATTTTAGTTTTTTCCTTATTTACTTTTAAACCAGCTACTTCACTGTATTCCTCTAATACCTCCATAAACCTCAAGCCGGATTGTAATGGTTCTTCTAGAATAAATACTAAATCATCTGTGAAGGTTTGCAGTTTATAAATTTCTCTTTTAATTTCTATCCTTTGATTTGTGTATATTTCCAAATAATCCTTGTAAGTACTTCCATTGTTAATATAAACAATAATGGCGATAACAGACATCCTTGTCTTGTACCTTTTGAAATTTTGTTTCACTTTGCCATTCACAATTACTCTAGCCTTCTTGCTTGGAATATATTGCGATGAACATGTTTATACATTTGTTGCCAAATTCCATATATTTTAATTGTTGTAACATAAATTTCCATTTAACATTATCAAATGCCTTTTGAGCATCTAGCTTCTCACTATGTTTTTCATAATATTCTAGTATATCTAAAATTGTTCTCATGTTATTCTTTATTTGCCCTTTGGGCAGAAAACCATTTTGATCCACATGCATAAACTCATTCAGGAACCTTTTCAATCATTTAGCTACTATTGATGTAAATATTTTATAATCCGTATTCAGCAAAGAGATAGGTCTATAGTTTTTAATTAAGGTTAGATCAGTGTCCTCTTTTCAAATCAATGTAATATTAGCTTCCATCATGATGCTGGTGTTTTCGCTTCTCTTAGAACTGCATTGTATACCTTTAATAGTATTTGTCCTAGCATATCTTGAAATTATTTGTAAATTTCTGTTGGTAACCCATCAGGACCTGGTGTTTTGTTATTCTTTTGTTTTTTATTGCCTGTATTAGTTCTGACATCTTTATTTTCTCATTTAGCATACTTTTTATTACTGGGACTTTGGGCAAGGCAGCTTTCTCAAAACATTGTAATGCTTTTTCTTCTGTGCAACTATTGTTGTCATTGTATAGATTCTTATAGAACTCCTAAATTATGTTCTTTCTCTCCTCACTTTGATGGCATATATTCCCATCTTCATTTTGTAGTTTAATAATCTACCTTTTCTCTTTTTGCTTCTTCAATTTATAAGTTAATTATCCCCCTAATTTATTTGCATTCTCAAAGAAGTTTTGGTTAGTTCTCTTTATGTGTTGTGCCAAGTCCTCTTTTCAAGGATGTTCAGTTTATCTTTAATTAAGTCCATTTGTTGTTTTATGTTTCTTTTTGAGGTTCCTTTTGTAACTCTCCCTCAAGTCTTCTATATTCCTCTTCTAAGTATTTCTGTCTTTGTTTCTTCTTTTTGTTTTTGTTTGCCATGTATGCTATAACAACTTCCCTTATGTATGCTTTTGTGGTGGCCCATAAAATTTGCAAGGATCTATCTTCTTTTTGTTTTGTTTTCTTTGAGGAAAAAGTCAATTTGTTTTTCCACTGTCTAAATTCTTCCTCCTTCAGTATTGATCTATTAAAAGTCCATCTTGTGGTTTTCTTTTGTCTTTTCCAACTGACTCTCACTGAGTTATGGTCTGCCCAGATGTTTGTTTCTATTTCAACTTCACTCAATTCAGAGTTTAATTCCATCGACATCCAAATCATTTCATTTCTGGACCAGGATTGATGTCTATTGGAATAGTATGTATATTGATTCTTTTCCTGATCTCTCTCTCTCCAAATATTCTGTATATTTAGCTCATCTGCCATCCTAAAAAAGGTTCTTGGTAAAGTTCTTCTAATTCCATTTTTTGCTTTGTTACTTCTGTAGTCTATTTTTTTATCTATTATTACAGTGAAATCTCCTAATATGCATAAATTATCACTTTAAACCATGGATGACATTGTGTAATTTTTTGTAAAATTGTTCTTGTCCCCCATTTGGAGCATAAATTTCTACTAATAAAACCCATTTTTAGTTTAATATTATTTCCACAACCAGAATCCTTCCCTCCTCATCTTTATAAATTTGCTTAGACAGGATTTTCTCCTTAATACATAACACTACTCCTCTTTTGTTTTGTTGTGATAATGATATGAATGTTTCCCCAAATTTGGGATGTTCCAGTATTTATTTATGTTGTACTTCTTGTAGTGTTATTATATCTAAATTCAATTTTTGTAGTTTGTTAAGGGTTTCCCCCCCCCTTTCATGATGGAATTCAGTCCGTTAATATATAGCAATAGAATCCTAACCTCTTATTGCATTTCTCTATATCTAGGTCTTATATTTCTTGTTATTCTAATCTCTCTTGGTTCCTTAGGTGTTTCCCTGTTACTCTCCGGTCTTTCTCCTTTTCCTTGTCCACCCTTTTTTGATTGCAATTCCCTTTCTTCCACTGGAGGTATTCTTAGGTTTCTTTATTCTATTACTTCCCTCTCTTCTATTTCCTCCTCGTTGCCAAAATGTTGATTGTAAAATTCCTCCACTTTATCCAAAGTATCCCTCTATATCTCTTTTCTCTCCATGAAACCATTATACTTTCTGGTGTCAGCCATCTGAAGTTGATGTTAAATTTGGTCAACTGTGATGTTAGAAATTGATAAGGTCTTCGCAACTCCCTGAATCTTCTCGGAACATGTTTAAGGACTACTAGTTGCTTCCCTCTATATTCATCTCTTGTCCTATGTAGCATTTCACTTCAAATTGATTTCTTTACGAATCTGACATGTACCTTGGCACCTGATTAGCTGGGGATAAGGAAGATTTCCCCAATCCTCTGGTAATGTACCCAAAAAGGAATGTATTTTTTCTCCTGATTGATGCAATTAATCCATACAAGACTCCTTCAGAGCCGCACTTTTCTTTTGGAAGGGTCTTATATTGTGCTTTCAACTGCTTTAAGTAGTGAGTGTGATTCTCAGAAGGGGCATTTTTATTTTTTCTGTACTCCTTGTTATATATCCTTTTTAGTTGCACACAATCTCTATCAAACCATTTTTATTCAGAATACTAGTGAGCTAGTATTCTGTTAGTGAGAACCAATTTCAAATTTGAAATTAAAGTTTCAAACCACTCTAAGTATGATCCTTCAAACTTATTCCTTAGTAGAGATGTATGTAGTTCTATGGTTTCTGGAACATTTAGTAATTTCCTTTGCATTTTTTCCAGTCCATTTAATTTTTACCTGGGTATTTTAGCTCTCTAACCTGGATAGGTAGATTGAGCATGCCCTTAGAGATTTCTGGTGTAATGTAAGAGTAAGGTTTACTGAATCATGATCGTTTTCCAGTCGTGAGACTACCTCCATCTTCTGTAAGAACTTCAGGAGGTCATATGATATTATCCAGTATTCAACTGTAGATTTTCTTCCTGCTCCCCGATAAGTATATTCTGCTGGGTAGTTGTCCCATGTGGAGCCATTAAGGATACAAAGGTCCAAATATATAGTCATCTGTCTTACACACAAAGTTGTCTGATTTGCTTTAGTCTTTAAATTGTCTGGTATGCACGGGTTCTCCTGGTACATTCTCATCATAATGGATCTTAAATTGATTAAATAATGCTTCATCATTTGGGCCCATCCTAGAATTTAAGTTCCCCCCACCATAATTATTGCTGCTGTGTTGTATTTGTCTGAGCAGCCAAGAATAAAATCTATGCTGTCCCAAATCTTGTTGATCAAATTAGTCTTATTAAGTGGAGAAATAGATATTAAAAAGCAAAATCTCCACCTGTTTAAATAAGAGTAAGGTAGTCACAACCCATGGCTGGAAAGGTGGCAGTGATATGCACTTAAATTGCAGAGATGTATTAACTGCCATAATACCCCCTTTAGCTCTCCCACCCACCTTACTTGAGACAGCTGGGATTGAGTTAGTTAGTTAGTTCAATAACCATCTAACTGTATCTCTGTGGTAGCCCAGGTTTTCTGTAAGAAGAAGATGTCAGATTGTGATATATAGTCAAAAAAGAGTTGGTCTTTTGATGGAACCCGCTCTATTCCATGTTATAAGGGAAAGAGGGTCATCTTTTGCAGCTCATCAGGAAACTTGATTTACACAAAGAGAAGTGTAGGGTTATTGCAATGGAATGAGATGTCATCACACCCAGAATTGGCCTTCTCTAAAAGGAGGGGAGTCCCATCTAAGTCCTGTGTGAGGAACTTGTTCAGAGTAAGAGGTTTTAGCACCAGCTAACAGAACTTGTCATTCCGGTGCCTCTTTTCTAGGTGTAGGGCAAGGAATTATTAGGTCATGCTTCATTCAACTTTGAGATGGTGCCACTGACATGGGTCCTCTCACAGTTTCTTGATTTGGTGTTGAAGGTATCATGGGATATTCACATAAGGATGATAGCATCTCCATCTCTACTAGGACCTCTAATGGCCCCTGTGGATCTTGGCTTCTTTCTAACTTGAATAGTATGTTGTCCTGTTCTTTCCTTGGGAGAGTGTCAAAAGCATTAATGAGGCCAGTTTCTGTGCTGTTAAGTATCTATTCACAAAACAAGGCTGGCTGACTCCCACTTTCTTTCTCTCCCTTTCACAAGGTTTAAATGAGGAAGAGACAGCCACTTTGGGAGCTTGCATGTTAACAATTAAGGGTTTAACCATTTCCTCACAGAGGAATCTGATGGAAAAGATTGGAAAGGAGGCTAAATGTGCCTTTATCTTAAATAGCATCTATGGTATGATGGGCTGTTTGAAAGACAGGAGAATCTGCTCCCAATTTGGGGCCTCAGGAAGCCACTCTATAGCATGGAGATCAATCTGTCCCCAGTGGAAGTGAAGAAGATGGCTTAGGGAATGTAGTATAGCACTCTTGATATTCCAACGTCTGTAATTAAATCTATTCATATGGTTTTTAAGAGCAATCTGTTGTGTTTGTACTGAGCAATGTGATTGTTGTAATTGAAGGGGAGATGCTTTACTGATTTCCAGTGAAACTCCTCTATTAATACATCCCACTCGTTGCAGAAAATTACAGGGCTTAGATGTCTCAGGATCAAGGAGAAGTTTATTGGCAGCCAGGTTCAGAAAAGCTAGTCAAAAGCTACCATGTAACTTCTGAATAACTCTTCTTATAGAAGCATGCATTCTTATACTTTCTTAAAAGCAGCACAACATGGAAACACTTAACCCATTTCTTATTGGTTATCTTGAGGAGAGAAGCCTTACTTCTTACTTCCCCTTTTGTCTTGGGGCACAGGTAATGGCTACGTGGCTTTGTAAGAACTTTAGCTGAACTCTGTGGTTTGGGGCTTTTGAAATTTTCTGTTGTTTTTTTTTGTTCGCATATTTTTATTTCCATTTTCATAACATACAATCACATGTATACTATACATAGCCAGTATCATATAGTATTAAATAATGATTACATCAGTTCCTCTTGTCCTCAACACCCCAAACAAATTAACACCCCTTATTAGCTCTTCTACTCTCCATAGACCTCTTTCTTCCACCTCTCTCTTACTTCCTATCTTCCCTCCATCTTCCTTTCCTACTCCACTTCCCCTTCCTTTCTCCTTCTACTCTCTCCCCTTACCAGTCCTCCTTATACACCTCATCTTCCCCCTTCACCCTCTCTCCTATCTCTCTCTTCCTATCTTCTTCTCTCCTCTACTTCCGACTCTTCTACATCCTGTCTTCCCTCCATCATTTTCTACTCTACTTCCCCTTCCTTTCTCCTTCTCCTCTCTCCCCTTACCACTCCTCCTTATACACCTCATCTTCCCCCTTCACTCTCTCTCCTATCCCTCTCTTCCTATCTTTCTTCTCTCCTCTACTTCCCACTCTTCCTCTAATTCACTTGGTCTGTTTCAGCATCTGAGCAAAATCCCTTTTGTGTTGAAGGTATTTATAATTCCATTTCAATATACATAAAAAAGAAAAAATAGCAGTATACATGTACAATCATCCAACATCCTCCTCCAACTTAGTAAACTCCACTCCCTCCCCTCCTCCCCCTCCTCCCAACCTTCCCCCACCCTGACTTCCCAGAACCAATACAAGGTATAAATCTTTTAACAAAAACAGTTTAAGATATACTTAAGAGAAAACGTAGAAAGTTAATAACATCTTTGAATTGATCTTAGCTCCTCCTTGCTAGGCTAACTATAAACAATTTGTATCGTTTCTGATCTTAGTCATAAACTATCTGAAATTTCCTAGACCCATATTTTTTTTTAATATAGTCAATCCATTTTTCCCAGTCTCGTTTATATCTTCATTTGAATTATCCTTGAGATATGCAACTATTTTAGCCAGCTCTGCTAAGTTTGTGATATTCAATATCCATTCCTAGATAGTAAACAAATCTTCCTTCTTCCAGTATTGCGCCACCAACAATCTAGCTGCAGTTATCAAATGCAAAGTCAGGTTAATCTCTACTGCTGTACAGTCAGTGATTATACATAACAGAGAATAGGTGGGGTTTTTTTTGAGAGAGCATTTTACATAATCCATCATGTTTTTGTCCAGAATACCTTAACCTTTTTATAAATCTACCATGTAATTAATATTAATATTTTTTTCCCAACCCGTAGCAAGCCATTCCCCAGAACATGACCTTCAAAGTTCTCAACCACCTCTTTATTATACAGCAAACAAGCAGCCATATACCAGATCAAACCCTTCAATACTGAGCACTCCATTTCCTGCTAAATTAATCCATTTGCTTAACATTCCATATTAGAGATTTAGTTACCATCATTAGCCCCCTGAAACTTTTTAATAGCCATCTGAATCTCTTGATATTTAACCTTTGGCCTAGCTCCTCCCCCTGTTTCTGATGTAACACCTGTATGCTCCTGAACAGTGGCTTGTGTACGTTGCTTTCTTAATTCCTGTTCCATTTGTCTGGTAACCACGCGGTCTTGTCTTTGTTCTTTAGCTTCTTGTACCTCTGAAAGAACAAGTTCACACACACACCCCCTTGTTAAAACTTGAGTGGCTTGCTTTCCATCATATCCTTCTTGTTCTCTTTGTCTAGATCTAGAGGAAGAGGGTTGTCCACCCTTCAGTATGTTAGTGTAGAAATCTTGAGCTTTCCATACTGTATTGAGGCGATGTCTTTTTCCAAGATAGCTGAATGCGATGCCGGTTGGTGCATCCCATCTAAACTGTATCTGGTGATTTTTGAGCTCTTCCACTAGAAAGGCATAGTCTTTCCTAGATCTCAGCATTTTAGGTGGTATCTCCTTCAAGACAGACACCTCCCGACCCCGGATTTGAAGCTTATTTTTGTAGGATTCCTGTAATATCATATTTCTCACATCTCTAGTGGCGAAGTAGACCACTATATCTCTTGGTAATTGTTTTTGTTTTGCCAGCGAGGAATTAACGCGATAAACCTTTTCGATTTGCAAGTCAAGATTCCCTCCTGACCTTCCCGCCATCAGGTCGAAGGCTTCAGAGAGAGTCTGTTTCAGGTTCTCTTGTGTATTTTCAGGGAGGCCCCTTATCCTTAAAGCCAATTCCATTTGCCTATACTGTAGCATTATGATTTCATTGTCTGCATCACTAACCTTTTGTGGACCGCCTCCAATTTCGTTGCCAAGTTCATATTAGCATCACTAAGTTCTTCTAACTTTTCTTCAAGGGCCTGTACATAACCAACTATTAAATTCAGAGCCTTCACCAAGTCCCCTCTAATCATTTGTTTACATGTCATAAGTTTTTCAGACATCTGTTTGTTAGAAGCAGCTATCTCTTCCTTAAATTTTATTTCCATTGTAACAGCATGATTTTTTAACGCATCGATTAATTCCTTCTGCAGAATTTCCCTTGTCAGGGGGTCGCCTGCAGATGTAGAAGGGAGTGATGATTGTATTTTAGCAGAAGGCGCTGGTGAAATTCCAGCACTTTTCGATGCGGGGGGAGGAGGGGGGGAATTTTTGCTTAGAAGCCATCTCAAACTTAATCTTCTTTAGTCAGTTAAAAAGTCCAGGCAGTCCAATTATACAGCAATTGCTGTTTGTTTTGATAATAAATCTCTTCTTGATAGTAAATCACTTTTAGGCTTCACAAAAGCTCTACCCGATGCATGCCCCTCCTACACAGCTTGACCCCATTTTTATAGAGCTTTCAGGAAGTAATCAGCAGAAGGAATTCTTGACAATGGAGCTAAGGATTTATACATACAATTAAGAAGTTCACAAGTATTGGTTCAGCTCGGCTTGAGGTTCATAATAAATCATTGTGCTGAGGATAAGCGAAAACCTTCATTCTGCAAAAAAAGGCAGAATAAATCCTGGCACGGAGCTGCCATACTACTGCCGGTGCTTTCCCACTCTCCTCCCAGAGTTTATGCTGAAAGAGCTAGTTGGAAAACTTCCGATGCATAGCTGCTCATCTCTCTCTTCTAAGCCCGAAGGGAGGATAGATAAACTGCTAAACAGCTTGATAGATTGCTGTTTAGACAGATTAACGATGCCAAGATTCCAGAGCTGTTAGAGATAACAACCCTCTGTCAGGCCCCGCCCACTGGAAGTCGTCGACATTTTCTGTTTTTGTACACGTCATAAAAGCAGGTCTTTATAACTTTTTTTGCCACGTCTCACTTTTATATTTTAATTCACATTTTATCCTGCTTTATCCCCCCCTTCTAGACTCTATTTTAGCTACAATTGAGTCTAGCCTATTACAGTTTTTGATCAGCAACGCAAGCATATAGAATTACTGACTGTGCAGTCAGTAATTATACCTAACAAAAATAACTGAGGAGTAAACTTTATCCTTTTTTAAAGAATATTTTGTATAATCCACCATATTTTTATCCAAAATGCCTTAACGTTTTGGCAAGTCCACCATATATGGAAGTATGTAGCATCAAGAGAACTACATCTCCAACATTTGGGTTGTAAATTCGGATACATAGAAGCCAACTTTTTAGGATCTAAATGCCATCTATAGAACATCTTGTAAAAATTTTCTCTCAGGTTTTGGGCTTGTGTAAATTTCACATTTCTTACCCAAATTCTTCCCATGTATCCAACATTATTGGTTCTTCAATATTTTGAGCCCACTTTATCATACAATCTTTAACTAATTCTGTTTCGGAATCCATCTGTACTAATACATTGTATAGCCTCTTTATATACATTAAACTTTGATCTCTTATTTGTTTAAATAGATTATCCTCAACTTGGATAAAACCAATTTTTTGATCTATTTTCCACCTGGCCTGTAACTGCCCATACTGGAACAATGTTTGAATTACCTTTGCCTCTTTTAATACATCTAAGGGTTTTAGTTGTAATACCCCCCTTTCTAGGATAAGAAGCTGTCTGTAAGTAATTCTATCCTGTTTTTGTGCTATGTTCATATTTTCTATTGCATGTCTAGGAATTGCCCACGTGGGTATCTTGTCATTTAATTTGCATTGATATTTTTTCCAAACCCGCAATAAAGCATTCCTTAAAATATGACTTTTAAAATTTTTGTCCACTATTTTGTTATATAACAGGTAAGCATGCCAGCCATATACCAAGTCATGTCCCTCAATATTAAGTATCCTATCATTAGTTAAATCGATCCAATCACTGATTACAGATAATGCTACTGCGTCATAATATAGTTTTAGATTGGGTAATTTCAAACCTCCCCTCTCACGTACATCTTGCATTATTTTTAACTTTACTCTCGGCTTCTTTCCTGCCCATACAAATTTATTAATACCCTTCTGCCATTCTAAAAGATTCGCATCTTTTTTAAGTATAGGTAACATTTGGAAAAGAAATAAAAATTTGGGTAAGATATTCATTTTCACTGCTGCTATTCTTCCCAACAAAGATAACTGCAACTTATCCCATTTTTTCATCTCTCTCTGTATACTATGCCAAAGTGGTTCATAATTATACTTATATAATTTCCCATTTGAGGTTAAGATATTAACTCCCAGATATTTGACCTTTTTGACTATTTCGCATCCTAACATTCCTCCTAGTTCTTCCTTTTGTTTAGTATTCATATTTATAGCTAGTATTTTTGTTTTCCCTAAATTTATTTTAAAGCCAGACACTTGACCATATTGATTAATCGTATTCATTAAGATCATACTAGATTCCTGCAGTTGATCCAATATTATAACCAAATCATCCGCAAAAGCACGGACTCTGTATTCTTGCTGCCTAATCTTAATTCCTTTTAGACCGTCCAAGCCCCGTATTTTGTTCAGCAATACTTCCAAAGTTATAATAAACAATAATGGGGACAAGGGACAACCCTGTCTTGTACCTTTTCCAATTTGAAAAGAATCTGTTAAACTTCCATTGACTATAATTTGAGCCGTTTGCTGTTGATATATTGCTTTGATTGATTGTAAAAAACTTTCTCCTATTTGCATTTTTTGCAATGTTTTCAACAGGAATTGCGTTAACTCGATCAAAGGCTTTCTCAGCATCCAAAAATATGAACGCAGCAGGAATTTGATTGTTCTTTCCCAAGTATTCTAGTGCATTAATAATTAGTCTTACGTTACTTTTCATTTGTCTCCCTTGAATGAAACCTGTTTGGTCACTGTGTATCAATTGTTGAATAACCAACATTAACCTATTTGCTAGTATTTTGGTAAAGATTTTATAATCTACATTAAGTAGTGAAATAGGTCTATAGTTTTTTGGTTGAGTAATATCTTGATCTTCTTTGGGTATCAGGGATATAAAAGCTGTCTTCCAAGATGGGGGCACCTTACCTTCCGTTTGTATCTTATTAAATAATGTTTTAAGAGGTTCTACCATTTCTAACTGTAGATTTTTATAGTAAGCCGCTGTCAGGCCATCTGTGCCTGGTGCCTTCCCTGCCTTTAACTGCTTAATTATCTGTAGAATTTCCCCCCGAAGTTATTGGTTGATTCAATTTTTGCCTGTGCTCTTCTTTATCTATGGGTATTTTCTCTTTATCTAAGTATCTTTCTAAATCTAGGCCATTAATTTTATCACCCTTATACAGCTCTGTAAAAAATTCCCGGAAGGCCTTTTGAATCTCATCCTGTTGGAACACTTCCTTACCTCTATAGATTTAGTTAAGTTTAGTTATGTTTCGAGAGTTTTGTTTTTTCCTAATCTGATATGCTAACCATCTGCCAGGTTTATTTGCATTGCAGAAGGTATTGTGTTTTGTGTATGACAAACTAGTAGCTACCTGATCAGAAATCAACATGTTAAATTGGGCCTTTAATATAATAATTGCTTCCTTAATCTTTGTGTCACCTGGGTTTAAAGTTAACTCCAGCTCTTTCTTCCTAATTTCATCTTCCAATTCTGTTCATTTTACCCCTTGTTTATGTCTATGTGATCTATTTATATTTATCAAAACTCCTCTCATATATGCTTTACTTGCATCCCATACAATTTCCATAGGTGTACCCTTATTCATATTAAAAACAAAGTATTCTGTTAACAATTTTTTACAATCATTAATATACTTTTCATATCTGAATAAATTTTCATTCAATCTCCAAGACCTTCTTGCTTGTGCCACCCCTCCCAACTCCATCCAAACTGGGTTATGATCTGAAAAAACTCTAGCCGAAATCTTTGCCTTCTTCACCCTGGAAAGCAAATCATTAGTAGTTAATATAAAATCAATCCTAGAAAAAGATTGATACCTATCAGAAAAGAAGGTAAAGTCATATTCTTCTGCATTTTTTTCCGCCAAATATCTCTCAATTCAAAGTCATCCATCATATCGAAAAAGGATTTAGGTAGTTTTGCTCGCATCTGAGTGTTTGGGCGGGAAACCTTCTTGTCTTTCTTAGTATCTATAACACCGTTCCAATCACCCAGTAGTATGCAAGACCTATAATCCCACTGTACTAATTTAGCATGAAGATTTCTATAGAATCCATCTTGTTGTTGATTAGGAGCATATATTCCCAGTATCAATGTCTTTTTCCCTTCCAAAACCAGATCTAACGCGATGTATCTTCCATGGGGGTCTGCTTCGATTAGTTCAGCTTTCATGTCTTTTCTTAAGTATATAACTATACCGTTTTTCTTTTCCATAGCAGAAGCTATAAAATGTTGGCCAAGTCTTGTATTAATCAAATATTTTTGATCGGTTGATTTAATATGAGTTTCTTGCAAACAAATTATATCATTCTTGAACTGTTTAAGATAGTGAAATATTTTCTTTCTCTTCTGTGGAGAGTTCAATCCATTGACATTCCATGTTAGAAGCTTAATTGTCATCTTTGGTTTCCTGAAATTATTTAGAGCCTCCTGGACAGCCTGTTTAACCTTTGGCCTGGCTCCTCCCACTGCTTCTAGACTGGTTACTGTAGCTTCTTGACTGATAGCAGGTGACTGTTGGAGTTGTTGCATTTTGGATTGTTGCTCCATTCGTCTGGTAATTATACGGTTTGGTCTTTGTTCCATAGCTCCTTGTGCTTCTAGGAGAGAGAGATGATCCATCTTATCTGGTAATTGTGTGGTTTGCTGTCTATCTTTTCCTTCTTGTGCTCTTTCTCTATGTCCAGATGGTGCGGAATGTCCAGCCTTCAAAATATTATGGTAAAAATTTCGAGCTTTCCATACTGAGTTGAGACGGTATCTTTGCTTCTCAAATGTGAGTGCTAGGCCAATGGTGCGTCCCATCTGAACAGTATCTGGCGATTTCTAAGCTCTTCGACTAAAAAAGCATAGTATTTCCTGGATCTTAACATTTGAGGTGGTATCTCTTTCAAAACAGTCAATTCCTGACCCCCAATTTGAAGCTTAGTTTTATAGGACTCTTGTAATATTGTATTTCTAATCTCTCTTGTGGTAAAATATATAACAATGTCCCGTGGGAGCTGCTTCTGCTTTGCCAGCCAAGAATTAACACAATAAACTTTATCAATTTGCCAGTCAAAATTACCCCCTGGTCTTCCCAACAGGCTGTCAAACGCTTCTGAAAAAATCTGTTTCAAGTTTTCCTGCTTGTCTTCACGCAAGCCCCTTACTCTTAATGCCAGTTCCATTTGTCTGTACTATATCATAATAATTTCTTTTTCAGCATTTTCAACTTTTTGTTGCACCACCTCTGTTTTCGATGTCAAATTAATATTACTGTCATTAAGATCATCTAGTCTATCTTCAATTCCGGAAACATGCTCTGTCAATACATTTACAATCCCCAACATATCATCTCTGATTTTGGAAACTCGGGTCTCAAGTTTATCAGACAACTCCTTATGCGCCACGGATATCTCTTCTTTGAGCCCTTGAGTTCTTTAAATTTGGCTTCCACCTTAATTGTCTGAGTGTTAAAAGACTCAGTCATTTTATCAGTCAGTTCTTTCAGGAATAATTCTTTCGTTAGTGGGTCACCTATAGGGGGCATAAGAAGCAGAGGCTGCAGCTTTGTGCCAAGTGTGGGCAATGTGCCAGAGCTTCTAGGAGCTGAGGGGGGCATCTTTAAAGTAAGATTTGGCTTAGAGGCCATTCCAAGTTTTATTTTCAACCAATTAATAAAACTCTGCTGGCCAGTTATACAGCTGTGGAACGAGGTGATAAATCACTCCTTACCTTTGAAGTTTTAAAACTCCGTAGGGCTTTACGAAGAGTTTCAAAAGATAAACATTGTTATGAAGCAGTTCAGCGAGCTCATCGCCATTTTAAGTGTCTCTTTAATAGCTAAGTTATCGGAAGAAGGTCTTGTAAAAATGAAGCTAAGATTTAAACAAACAATTAAGGGCTCCCGCATACCAGTCCTGCTCGCCTTGAAATCAATAAATCAAGTTTTGTTTTGAGGAAGAGAGAGCTTGCTTCGTGCTGCAAATGCAGCTGGAATTCCCTGGCATGGAGACAGTTCTGCCCTCAGCTGGCCCTCCTCCCCTCGCACACACAAACTGTGAGGATCAGATGGCACTTTGCTCAGCAGAAACCGCTCACCTCATCTTCTTTGCCTGAAGAATAAGGTAAACAAACTGCCAGACATCCGATAGATGATCATCCGACAGATAACGTGACCAGGAATTCGGGAGCAGCTATAATGAGCTGCTTCCATCAGCAGGCCCCTCCCCGGAAGTCGCCTCCCCTGTGTCTTGTCTCAGCTCTAAATGTGCACTGTCAGTGTCCAAAAAGAAAGGAGAAAGCCATTTTGTCCAGTTTTCCCCAGTACAATCCAATTCTTCTTTTATACAATCCCACAAAAATCTCCAGTCCAAATCCCCCTTAGCAGTGAGTCTCTCCCTTGATCTTCTATCCTTATGGGTCCTAAAAATACTCCACAATTTCCTTCACTGCTTCTGTAATGGGGGGGGGAGGAAACGTCCACCCTCCTTCTGCCTGGAGCCCCTTCTTCTCTTAAATCCACTAGGGTCTTCATTCAGAATCGTTCCCTTTCTTCCACTCACTCTGCAGAAGTCTGAACTAAATTTCGACAAGCTCCAGTCCACTGTTGTTCCACTTTGCCACCACTTACATCAGCCAGCTGTCAGCTCTATGGTTCTGCCATTACAAGCCATCTTCTTCCACATCCATTTTTGTGAGGGCTTTCTCTGTCTTTTGACATGGGCCGCCACCTGTATACACTTGACAGATCGCCCTTCTTTTCCTGCTGCCCCTCCAAGGCTGCTTTGGCTGTGCAAAGCACACCAGACAGCTGGAAATTGGCTCTGCTCTGTGAAATTGGCTCTTGCACACCTGTTCAGGCTGACAGCTAGTCCCACCTTCTATTTTTTATTAATATTTGTGGCCTACATTCATTTTGTTCTTTCTTTAATATATGTGCAAACATCTTCAGGAATTGGATTTGTTCTTAAAAAGTAGCTACATGGTGGTTTAAAGACTAAAGAGGAACTGAAAGAGATTTTGATTCACTCCTACTTCCATACTGAAATTTCTAGCTGACTGAAATAAGATTGTCTCATGATGAAAGAAATAGAATGCCTAACTTTTAATGTGGACAGAATAACATGAATCCATTTTATACATTGTTTAAGGTTAGATAGGCAGTGCAAGCTGATCAGAACACTGCAGATAATTATATAGGTAAAATCAACTTTCTGGAGCAAGCAATGTTGCAATTTATAAATTATTCTACATGTGAAAATTTTCACTTAAATAGCTGATTGACAAAAAGGAAGCATCATTTTGATCCAAATGCAGTAATTGTAGTATTATTGACTAATAGCTCTATACTCTTGAACAGTGACGTGCAGTGACGTTCATGGCCGGTGAGGCAAGCGAGCAAAGGCCGCCCTGTGTCTGCCAGCACCAGTGCCCTCAAAGCCCCACCGTGTCCCGCTCTATGGCCGCTGCATCCGCCATAGAGTGGGACAGAGGCCATAGAGCGGGACGTATTGGGGCTTTGGGGGCAGCTTTCGGAAAGCCCCCCGAAGCCCTGGCACGTATTTCCAAAAATCCTGGTGAAGCCCCGAAGCCTGGGTGCGGCTTTCCGAAAGCCTCCCCCGAAGCCCCGGCACGGTTTTCCAAAAATCCCTGGCGAAGCCTCGAAGCCCCGGTGCCAGCCTGGTGGCTTCCTACTGGACTCCAATCTACAAGCTGATTCTGATCCACCCGGCCTTCTCACACCCCCTGGCTGCTGCAGCTGTCCCACAGCATCAATCCACAGTCCCGGGCTGAACGGAACAGGGACACCCAAGCTGCTGGCGGGACACCTGAGTGGCCATGATCCCCCCTCCCCAGCCAGCCAGCCCACCAAGCCCATTCCTCCCCCGGCACGGCAAGTTCCAGCGGGCTGCACACGGGTGCGAGAGGCCTGGCAAAAGAAAGAAAGCGCCAGCCCTCCAGCAGAGGCAGGTAAAAGACCCGCCTCTGCTGGCGGGCTGCCCCTCTCTTCTCAAACAAGCTGCCCTCCCTGCCTCTCCCCCTTTCCTCTCTTCTCAAACAAACTCTCTCTCAAATTGAGAGTTTGTTTGAGTGAAGTAAACAAACAAACAAACACACACATACACACACAAATTACTTACAATAAAAAATTACTTACAAATTACAATAATTTTGAATTCCTCCCCCCTCCCTCTGACCCACATACCTTTTCCAGCTGTGTCACAGAGGATTTCAACTCTGCTCTTGTCTGCCATGATGAAAATGTAAAAAGGAAAAGGCAAGAGCTGCTGAAGCCAGGCTGGGTTAGCTGCTGCCAGAGTCCCCAATGGATGACTCTGCTTAAATGTTTTTTAAAAAGCCTCTAAAAAAGTGCCCTCTGAAGGAGGAGGCGAGAGAACCATGTGCCTCCTCTACATAAGGAATTTTTCACCTTTTAACCCTTGCTTAACTCTGCTCAAGTGATCATAAAGATAGACTAAAAAAGGCACGTGGTTCTCTCGCCTCCTCCTGCAGTTAAGCACTAAGCAGAGTCATCCACTGTGACTCTGGCAGCAACTACCTCAGCCTTTTAAATTTTCTTTTCATGATGACAGTGATGAGGCCCTGCCTCCCGCCTCCCCTGCCTGCACATCCTTGCTCTTGAACATATTTTATTATGATCTATTGTCAATTTTATACATAATCACAACAATTTAATGTTGTCTCTGATCTTTTCCTGCTCATCATATCCACATTTCTCTCTTTCTCTCTGTGTCAGCGTTCCAAATACCATGCAGAATTAAATCAGAGTTGAAGGCAAAACTATGCTTAAAGTTCCAATTTAATAAGACAGGCATGTTGGCATCGTGCTGTGGGATTCCAACTCTGGAAGGTACATCAGAATCCCACCCATTTAAAAGTTCCCCACACCCACAGTCCATCACATGGTCCAATCTTCTTCTTCCATGCTGGCGTCTACGCCTAACTGCTTCCGGTCAGGTGTGAAAGTGTGGAGACAAAGGATGACCTTGACTTCTAGTAAAGAATGAAAATAATACATTCCAAAATCCTACTCCTTCTATTCCCACTCCCATCGACTACACTTAAAGAAACAGCATAATGAAATAAGGAGAAAGTGTGGCAGGCCAAAATTCTAAAAGGAATATAATTGCAGGCCTGACAGGCAGCCTTTCCTCAGAAGAAAAACATATCCTGAAAAGAGAATAACATAAAAGTTAACATATAAAAAAAATTAACCACCTACTTCCACCCCTAGGGAACCCTTTGGCTTATCGGAAAACATCTCGTGGAATTGTTCTAATAACTTTTCCACTTTTAAGTTCCAGCTTTTCACCCAAATGGCTTCAGACAAAGGGTAACCCTTCCATTGCACTAAATACTGCAAGTGACCCCTATTCAACCTAGAGTCTACAATCTTTTCAACCTCAGATTGTGTTTCCCCTTCTATCTCTAAAGGAGGAGAGAAAGTTTGGGTGGATACTCTTATGCTAGACCCATTTACTGGTTTCAACAAGCTACAATGAAATTCCGGGCCAAATTTCCCTAGACTTCTGGGTAGACTGAGCTGAACTGTAAATGGGTTAACTATCTTCACTATAGGGAATGGACCTAGAAATTTTGGACCAAATTCCTTGCTAGGCATTCCTAATCTTAAGTATTTGGTAGACACAAAAACTTTGTCTCCCACATGAAAGGGGTACTGGAGCAAGCGGTGTTTCCCAGCTTGCTTCTGGTAGGCTTCTGCTGCATCTGCTAGACCCTTCTTCATATTCTCCCAACCTTTCTTTAGCATGTCCATCCATTCATTCAAAGACATGGAGGATGGAGGCTCTCTAGGCAGCTCAGGCATGGGAACAAATTCCATGCCACTGGTAATCTGGAAAGGAGTAAATCCAGTGCTGCTGTGAACCACATTGTTGTACGCCACTTCGGCGAAGGGTAGCAAGTCTTACCAGTTGTCTTGCTGATAGTCCACAAAACACTGGATGTATTGTTCAACTACCGCATTGGCTCTCTCTGCTGTGCAGTTCATGCTGGGATGAACCTCAGACCTCAGTTCTTGTGTGGACCCAATAGATCTCAGGACCTGGCTCCAGAACTTAGCTGTGAACTTAGCTGTGTCTTTAATAAGATAGGCATGTTGGCATCGTGCTGTGGGATTCCAACTCTGGAAGTTACATCAGAATCCCACCCAGTTAAAAGTTCCCCACAACCACAGTCCATCCCATGGTCCAATCTTCTTCTTCCCTGCTGGCATCTATGCCCAACTGCTTCCAGTCAGGTGTGAAAGTGCGGAGACAAAGGATGACCTTGACTTCTAGTAAAGAATGAAAATAATACATTCCAAAATCCCACTCCTTCTATTCCCCCTCCCATCGACTACACTTAAAGAAACAGCATAATGAAATAAGAGAAAGTGTGGCATGCCAAAATTCTAAAAGGAATATAATTGCAGGCCTGACACTGTGCATATAATTATGTATAATCATGCATACCATAAGCATTGCTCAGGTTTCAGAAATAACTTTAATAAAGTTTTCTTCAAAGAACATGTGGAGGTGACTCTAGCTTCCTATTTTGGTGGCATTTCTTACATATTTGGAGTGCTATGATAGAAATCAAGATAGTTAGTACCTCATGAAAAGTAAACTTACAGAAAAAGTCTTATGAGATATTGTGGGTTTATTTCTCATCTTGAGTTCTGGATCCCATACAAACCTATTCCTATATCCAATAATGATTTCTGGAATTAAAATCCATCAATCCAGAGATTGAACAAACTTTTGCTCTTCCAAATATTCTGGTGGTACATATATACATACATACATACATACATACATACATACATACATACATACATACATACATACATAGAATACATACATACATGAAATGTAAATCTTGAATCAAGGTAGTGTTCGACTTACAACAGTTCATTTAGTGACCATTAAAATTTACAATGGCACTAAAAAAAGTGATTTATGACCATATTTCACATTTATCTGTTGCAGCATCCCCATGATTACATGATCAAAATTCAGATGCCTGTTAATTGACTCATATTTATGATATTTGCAGTGTCCCAGGGTCATGCAATTATTTTTCATGACCTTTGATAAGCAAAGTCAATGTGGAAGCCAGATTCATTAAACAACCATGTTAACAACTCAGTGACTTAACAACTGCAGTCAGTCGCTTAACAACTGTGACAAGATAGATTGTAAAGTGGAGCAAAACTCTTTTAACAAATGTCTCACTTAGCAACAGACGTTTTGGGATCAATTGTGGTTGTAAGTTGAGAACTACCTATAATATAATTCCTATCAAGTTCACCCAAGAGTTTGAAGTTTTATTGGACAATGCTGTTGTAAAATTCAAATGAAAGATATCCTACCGATAAAAATGTGTAAAAGCAATATGGTGAACTTAATAGAAGACTTAGAAAAGTGAATTACAAATACAAATTTTCCTTGGGAAGGAACAAGATTGTTCTGAAACTAAGAACAATTTGGTTTGCCATTAAGCCAGCTTCCATAATTCAAGTTGGGGTGTTTCAGTTTTTATGACTGAAAAGAGTTTCAAGCATGGCGAATGAATATTCTTTTTCAATGAATATAATTTCCTCCCTACAGTATACATGCAAATATTACTTGCAGGCTACAGTTTGGGCTGATTTACTAGTACACAGGTAGAAAACTTTTTGGGTTTGGCAAGTCTACAAATAGATTATCTCAAACATTTTTCATATTTCCATTTTGTCACTAATCCAAACTTCTTCCCCCCCTCCCTTATGGTACTATTATAGCTTTGGCTACAATAATCAAAGTGACAGGAAAAGAAGTTGTTCTTTTATTTCTACAACTCTCTGTAAGTCAATAGGAAATTTATAACAAGAAAAATCTATAATATAGTTTTATGTACCTACATTGCAACTTTAAAAAAAGAAAAGAAAGGGAAGGAAGCTTTATGTTATTGTTGGCAAAATTAAAGAGTCTGAAAAAGCAAGAGAAACATGTTTTGTCTCACCTGGTCAAAAATCCTCATCCTCTTATACTGGGAGATGTAAGGCTTGAATGGAACACAAATTTTTAGGTATCAGAATAGTTCATTAACGAGCCATAATTTAACCAACTGCAAGATAATTAAAAAAGAAAAACTGCAACTTTCAACCAATGTAGAATATAGCAGCCCAGTAGTCTAAATCAAAAAGGCACCCACAAAGACAGTGACCTGCTATCTATATAAATAAAAATGTAACGGTTGTTTGTTCAAAATCACTAATCTCCAAAAGTTCTTCACCGATTGCTTTGAAATTTTGACACAACATTGCATTCGAATACACGAATGTTTTTATATACGTATATTATATAGATGTCACACCTGACAGGTAAAAACATGATTTTTTGTAAAAACATGCTTTTTTGAAAACCAACGCCATCTGGTGGACTTAAAAGCGACACACGCTATACTAAATATTTCATGATTCCATTTCAATGTTTCCGATTGCATTGTTATATTGAATTTTCATAGATTTCGATTTATTTTCATTTTGATTTAATTATTTCTTGTGACATTGGAATTGAGCTGTGTCATTTACCATAGTGTTCATTTAGTGAGTATAGTATATTCAGAATAGTTCGGTCTCTCTCCAGCTGTGTCCCAACAGTCCCTTTATATGTGTGGCTGGGCTGCGGCCGTACCCTTTCCCCTTTCCGTCCCTCCTCTGACAAGCTTTGGCCATTTCCGCCAAGAGGAGCCAAAGCCCTTCGGCCTCCCCCTCCCCTCCACTCCTGCCGGGCCTTTGCTGTCTGTGGCGGGGCACCACCTGCGCCATCCCTCAGCCACCTTCCCCTGCCCTTAATCCGGCCTACCCCCAGCCAGCCCAACGGAGCTCCAGAGGAGGCGGAGCGTCTCCTCAGCCCAGCCGGCCGTGCACGCTCTCCACCCCCCCTCACAGGGAACCAACTACGGCCTCACCAAAGCGGCTCTGATGGGCCGGCAGCAGCGGTGTCAGCCTGAGGTGCAGAGGGGATGGGGCAGCCCCTGGGTGATCCATGAGGCGGCACACCGAGGACTTCTCCTCCTCCAAGATCCTGGACGTCTCACTCTCCCGGGCCACCAACTTGGGGGACACCAAGCGCAGCTCCTCCGAGGAGATGCTCAACAACTTCCACAAGGCCAACAGCCCTGGCGCCGTCTCCCCGAACCAGACTCGGCTGGCCCAGCAGTCCCTAGTCCTGACCAATTTCAGCTCCCACCTGCCATCCCACTACACCCAGACTGGGCCACAGCAACGCATGGCCTGGTAAGCTAGTATGGAAATAAAACTAGAGAACATCCACTTTGATGGACTTAACAGGGCTCAGATCAGAAAATACCGGTGTTGAATTAAAGCACTCAGTAAATGGCAAATGTCCTATTTTAGGAAGAGCTAAGCAGAAAATGTGGATTTGTCTTTTAAAAAGATCCCATAACTCCCTAATTATTAAAAACCTCATTTACATATACTCTTCATTTGGAAAAAAATATTTCAGTTTTGTTATTCTTTTTATTGCTTCTTGGTTTTATTTATCTTTTACTCTGCTGTTAGCTATGAAGCTAAAATTTGTGCTAATTTGGGCAGCTATCTCATGCAAATGCCATTTTAATTTTTCAGAATGCTGAAATTGTTTCTGCGAGAGACTATACACCCAGCAGAGTGGAAATAACCCTGCTCACCCTCTCTACCAAGGAAATTGAGAATATAGCAAAGTATACAACTGTCTGTTGCATTTATTGAACAGAATGACCTTCAATGAAAGATAGCTATATAAATCAAAATGGATATTATTGAATGAAAACTTAATTGTAACTCACATTTGGAATTCAAAGTAAATAGCGTTGATTAACAATTTCTGCTTTTAATTGTTTTTTCCTTAATTTAGTGCCTTAATTTATTGCTGAGTATTGTATTATACTCAGCAGAATACTGAGTCCTACCTCTTAGCGACTATTTTAGCTTCAACCACTGTTGTTAGTTCCTCTAATCCCCATACTTTTTACATTAAATTATCTACTGTGGACCTTACATATTTCTTAAGAGAGGGGGCATGCATAAGTGTACCTACCATCCCTTTCCTACTGTCCCCATTTTATGTGCTCATTTTATGTGTTTATGGCTATGTTTTGCTTATTTATATTCAATTATTTGTGCCATTTTTCATGTGTCCATGTCTATGTCTATACTGATACTTGTTTTCTTGTACTTGTTGACAAATAAATAAAGTAAATAAATAGAATCCTAAATGCTTCTATCTGTCCGAAATTCTGCCTTATAACTTCTACTTTGTAAAACACTTTTAATATAAACTTACTAAAATTTCTTGAAAAGTGTTGTGCTGTCAATTAACTGCAATAGCTAATCAAGACAGTCCCCATAGTTGCTATAACAATGTAATTAGTCTATCTTCCCATGCAGATATACATTTCTAAATTAGGCTGCTGAAAGAGAAACGTAAACTGACTTTTGCCTAAGGGCAATATTAGTCAGATAAATTCTTACGCTGAAAATAAAGTCTACTAAGAAAGAAAAACCTCAACTCCATTTGAATAGAGATAAAGTACTTTTACTATATATGAATTGATAGCAGCGAAAAGGAAAGCAAGATCTGAGCCAAAAAGGCGCGAACAAGTACATATCAAATGATTACCCAGTCCCCTCCCTCCAGTTACCCCAGCCCAGTGTCCAATCTGCAACTCCCTAAAGTGTCATATGGGGTGCATCTTCAAAAGGCCTCATTAGGTTGGTATGTGAGACGGTTGGCCTTGACCAAGTCCAAACATCAGCCATCAGCATGCACAGAGATGGTGAGAACAAAACTCCCTTCTACATAACTCCTCCAGTACAATTCCATTCCCCAATACCATGCTCCCACTCTCCCCGTTTCTATGACAGCCGATAGCAAGCAGAGGCTGACAATTTCAGAATTGGTTATAGACCTATTCAGAACAAAGCAACAGAACAGAACAAAAGAACAGAGAATATAGATGCTGCCCTGTTTCTGCTTGTCTTTCGAAACTGAGTCCATCCAAATGCATTGAATTTATAAATTATGCATTAAGTTTATAAATTATGTGTTTACAAATTATTCATTGATTTCATTAATTATAAAATTCCCAATCAATCAGTCTAAATATTTCTGGAGTACCCCAGGTTGTGGATTATTTGCCTATGTTGCCTAGATAATTGATAGACAAGCATTCTTAGAATATTTTCATATATATGTTATATAGGTGCATATGCATGTATAGAAAAAACAACATTTTCATTAAAAATTCATTTATTGTACAATTTTCATTTGGAAGAAACTGGTTTTTCAAAACTCAGTATGATACAGTATGCCTTTTAAAAATTCATTTTTGCTTTTTAAACCTCATGATTTTTTTAACTGATAAAGAACTGGAGCTTCAATAGCTCTAAATGTCATTTTGTTTTTGAAATATATCAACAAGGGCAGAAATAGATGATCAAAAACAAATATTTACACAAATAAGCCCTGGAATTTAATGCACATATCACTGAAGATGTGCTTATCAAACCTGCTGGAGTGAATGTGTGTGGAATTAGATTAATTAAACTTTTACTGGGGAAAAAATCCAGTCAAAACTTAGCATCAAACTATGAGTCAAACAGTAGGTATAGTAATTCACCAGGCTTTCTCACAAAATATGTCACCTGACTTCTGAAGAGTATACTGTTGAGAGGGGGAAAAGGACTTACTTAATAGCAGTGTCTCACTAATGGATCAATTATCTATACTAAAGATGAGTAAATCACAGTCAAAAGTCTACTAGTAGAAGTAGTATTTTTTTGTAAAGGATTCAAGAGACACCATATAAAATACTTCTGATAAAATATGCCATATCTTGCTAAAATACATTTTGAACTTCAGATAGTAGCTATTAATATGTGAATGGAATATTTAATACTTGAAGTTTTGGTTTCAAGGATTTCAGCTTTTTTGTTTTGTTTTATATACTTAAATATAAACAATTTCAGCATTCCTTATTAGATGAAAAGCAATATAATAAGCATTTACATATAGCAGTTTGGATCATGCAGAGAAGAACCTGCATTTTGTAATCTTAAAACATCACACTGAACAATTAATTTACAATAAGTGTATTGACAAAATAAGGAGAGAACAAAGAATTAAGCTAGGATTAATGATTAGACTCTTATCATGTGATTACCTAAAACCTCTTACTCATTTGGAATGAATACTTTTCAGTCTTACAGTAAGAAACATGTCAGTTTGTCTTCACAATTTTCATATGAATTTATTAATTACTTCACAATTTTCATTTGAATTACTGTAGCATGTGATTCAGAAATGCCACAAAGACTGTGTAAGCCTTGTTTGTTATAGGGTTTTTTGTTCTAAACTGAAAGATATGGCTTCTTGTTTGATTAATAAGCCAGTAGAGAAAGAGAATTTCTGGACCTACATATGTTGGATGTCTTTGGAATAAATATTTTTCACTCTCCAAAAATAACTGTTTTCCATTTTAAATTGAATGAAGAATAAGGGTAGCTTTTACATTTAACAATTATACTTCAGATTGCATCTAAAAATATTGCTAGTATTCAATTTTTTAAAATAAGTCTTCGTAAACCCATTTTGATCTTGCACTTCTCAGTTAGCTATCATTAGGAAATCTGTTATAAGAAATGTGTAGCGCAGAATATTTCAAGTTTCCATCTGAAGCATACTAATATGTTATGTTAATTTAAATATACTATATAATATTTAATATTAATTTATGGACTTATACTTTGTAATTTATAGACATTTTGCAGTTTTAACCAATAATTGCCAAAATCATATTATTAGGATACTGAACTAGCATTCCTAGAAATATTTGGTTATATAAATTGGTGCTGGAAATAGTATGCTGTGATAGTTATGATATCTATTACTGATTTTATCATTATTAACTATAGCATCATTAATACATTTTATAATATTGACAATCACAAATATTTCATTGTGTTATAATTCACAATTGTCAAGGTTAGAATCACTATCAGATGTCTTTGCTACTATTGCAGTATACTACATCCACACTCTGAGAGCTGAGGGCTTGTATTTCAGTCTGTTTCTGCCATTCCCAATTGTTACTAGTTTTCACAAATAAGACTTCTTTCCATGAGTTTTTTTAAATCTTAGTGAATGTTACCTACTCCCACAGAAATCAATGTCAATGCTTTATTATGTCAGTGCTTTTATCTATATTGTGTGGAATGCTGAATATATTACCTAGGGATTGCTGCATTTCTAGGTAACCTAGATGACCTATATTGATTTTTGTGTATGTGTGTTTTCAAATGATGGCTGACTTCAGACTAGTGTCCCTGCAGTTTTCTTGGTAGCATTTTTGTAAGTGTTTGTCATTGCCCCTTCTCTACCCCTTCCAAGGGTAGAGAGAATGACTGGCTCATGACTGGGTGTGACATTGTTTTCAAGCTTAAGTGCCATTTGTGGGATGATTTTTTAAGGGGTGATCATACAACATGCAGGAAGAGGGAAATTCTTAAATTTTAACTTCTCTACACAATTTTTCTGAATTTAAAATAATAAAATGAGTTATTGTTTCTTTAATATTTTGCTGCTGACCAAAACAGTAATAGCAAAATCACCCTTATATCATAACACTTAATTTTTGTGCCTTTAAGTCAGTGTTGACTCCTAATAGCTGCCTGGACAAATTTTTTTGGCAAAATTTTCCAAAGTGTTTGCTGTTGCCTAATTCATAGGGCTAAGAGAGTGTGATGGCCCAAGGTCAACCACTGGCTTTGCAACTAACGTAGGACTAGAATTCAGTTTCTTGCTTTCTAACTGATGCTTTTGCCACTATACCAAACAGGGTCTCACTAACAATAACCCAATACAAATATATATGATGTTTCCCCAAATTTTGAAACCATTGTTAAGGAAAACATATTTCTTTAAACTCATATTTTTTAAATTTGTTGTTAAATGGAATTGTTAATTATATTCCCATTATTAGATTGGTAGTGCTTTTTATTTTTTACTTAAATAAAATAAATTGAATGGATTATACAAGGTGAATGGTGAATGGCAAATTAGATTCATTTGTATCAGTTTGCAAGAACAGGTAAAATGTCTTGAGAATCTGCACAGTATCTTGCACCCTAGAGTCAGGACACTAAGTGGAGTTTCTGGGAATTATTGGAATCAACATTTGATATTAAAGTAAACGAACAGTAACCTGTTGGGTCATCATTTCAGAGATGAAATGATCCCTAGCTGCATTTGTGTGTGCAGAGAGGGAAGCTGGTGCTAGATATAGCTGGATGTGAGGCATTGTGGCTTCAGATGGAATGAGGCAAGAGCAGTGCAGGAGCGCCATTAGTCAGTTGGTGTAAAGCTTGTTTGTTCCCTGTGATGAACTAAGGAGAGGTGCATAAGTGCTGAATTGGCTGAGTTGCCCTATGTTAAATAAATAAGAAAACATTTCAGAAATATTTTCTTACTTAGACATCATAGAATGACCAGAGGCAAAAAAAGCAGTGGGAGTAGGAAGATGGTGGGGAAATTGGATGTGCTTCAAAGAGCCTTGTAGGATGTGGATTATCAAGACCTTTTCGGTCAGGGTTCAGACTGGATATGGGATAGAAACAGTACTAGTCACACTTTTGGATCACCTCTGGTATGGATGGAACGAACATTGGTACTTACCTGAATGTCGATTCTAATGATGGGAGCTGGGGGTGCTACAATTGGGCAGTTATCAGTGTTGATTGGTCCATAGACTGAGAAAGTGTTGCAGCCATACCTCTACTCCTTTTGCCCAGTTCCTCAAGGTTGCATGGAGTACAATGATCTGGAATAGAAATTCACAACAGGGGCACCCCCTCCAGGGACAGTCCACTACAACTAATTAGGGTGGGATGTAGCACATACTGCTTTCATCATTAGAATCAATGTTCAGGTAAGTACCAACGTTTGTTCTCCATGATAGGGAGCGGGAGGTGCTACAATTGGAACGTAACCAAGATACTGTCCATAGGGTGGGGAAGAAAGTTATGGATCTGTAGCGGCTGTAGAAGCCACTACCTGCTGCAACACTCTACATCCAAAGGATGTGTCAGATCCCTAAAAGTCAATTGGGAGAAGGGGAGCCTCAGAGTAAAATCACTAGCGTATCTGTAACAACTGAGTTTTACAACTTTACAACTGGTTTCCTGTCACCAGAAGACTGAAGGTCCCAGGATCTCTGGAGGGATGTTTATGAGAGCCATGTGGGATAACTTACTTTAATGTCTAACTAAAGATAGCCATGGGAATGTGTGTTTTATTGACTCTCAGGGCAGAACAGTTAAGGAAACATCTTCACACTTGTGTATTGGTTAGCATTCAGAAAAAAGGGGGAGGGGTCATTATCAGCTTAATCCCATTTGCATCACCTAAAGGGTTTCAGATGCTGCTTTGCTTCTAATAGTTTCATCGTGACTGATTAAAGGTTCCTTTTGAAATAATCCATTTCAAGAGTCTTTACCTTCTCAAGTTAGGAGAGGAGCCATTACATAAAGCAGCATCTGAAACCCTTTAGGTGAAACAGCAATGCCTGCCTACACTATGCCAACCCAGGGCATAGTGTAAGGACTTGGCTGAGGTTTTTAGCAAAAAAGCATCTGATGAACTCACCCCCCACCACTCCACTGAATGTGCGATAGAAATTCTACCCGGAGCCAAACACCCTAAACCCAAGATGTATAGCATGTCTCCAAGGAAGCTGGAAGAACTGAGGGCATTCATTGAGAAAAACCTAGCAAGGGGTTTCATTGAACCAGCCCAGCCAAAAGTTGCAACCCCAGTGTTGTTTAGAGAGAAAAAAGATGGCTCTAAATGCCTACGTGTCAATTTTTGAAATTTAAATTCGATCAGTATGAAAAATGTATATCCCCTCTCACTCATGAAGGATATGCTAGCCAACCTAGCTAAAGAGAGAATTTTTTCAAAGCTGGATTTAAGGGAGGCTTACTACTGTATCAGAATTAAGGAGGGAGATGAATGGAAAATGGCATTTAACACCCCTCTTGGATGCTATCAATTCAAAGTGCTACCATTTGGGCTACAAGGGGCCCCTGCAGTATTTATACAATTAATAAACAAAGTGTTGCAGGAGCATTTATATAAGGGCTGCATAGTCTATATTGATGACATTTTTTATATTCTGAGACCAAGGCAGAACATGTAAAACTAGTCGGGGCAGTTCTGAACAAACTTCGCTCTGCAAAACTTTATGCTAAACTCTCCAAATGCGAATTCCACCAAGAAAAAATTGATTACTTAGGATACCGCATTTCACACCAGGGCATAGAAATGGATCCTTCACCAAGCTCTTAAAAACGAAGGGGGAGGGAAACCCAAAACCAAAGCAGCCTTTGAACTGGACAATGGAATGCCAAGTGGCATTTGAAAAACTTAAATGGCTATTTTCAGCAGAACCAATCCTAAAGCACCCAGACACAGAGAAACCATTCATCATACAAGCAGATGCTAGCAATGTGGCGATAGGAGGGGCCCTGCTTCAGAAAAATGAGGAAGACCAATTACAATCATGCGCTTACACATCCAAAAAATTGAATGAATCTGAGCAAAGGTGGGCCATTTGAGAGAAAGAGGCTTATGCAATTCGATGGGTTCTTTTAACCTGAAGACATTTCCTAGAGGGGAGTAAGATCCCTTTTGAAGTCTGGACGGATCATAAAAATTTAGAAGCTCTTAGGCCTAGCTCCTCCCACTGCTTCCAGACTTGTTATTGTAGCTCCTTGATCGATAGTTGGTGATTGTTGATGTTGTTGCTTTTTAGCTTGTTTCTCCATTTGTCTAGTAAGCATACGGCTAGGTCTTTGTTCCATAACACCTTGCGCTTCTAGAAGAGAGAGATGCTCCATCTTATCTGATAGTTGTGTAGTTTGCTGTCTGTCCTGTCCTTCTTGTGGTCTTTCTCCAGGTCCAGATGATGCAGGATATCCAGCCTTCAAAATATTATGATAAAAATCTCGGGCTTTCCATACAGAGTTGAGGCGGTATCTTTGCCTATCAAATGTAAGTATAATGCCAAATGGTGCGTCCCATCTATACTGTATCTGACGATTTCTGAGTTCTTCGACTAAAAAAGCGTAGTCTCTCCTGGCTCTTAACATTTGAGGTGGTATCTCTTTCAAAACAACCAGGTCTTGACCACCAATTTGAAGCTTAGTGTTATAAGACTCTTGTAGTACCATATTTCTAAGCTCTCTTGTAGTGAAGTATATAATGATGTCTCGAGGAAGCTGTTTCTGCTTTGCCACCCAAGAGTTAACGCGATAAACTTTGTCGATCTGCCAGTCGAGGTTAGTCCCTCGACTAAACAGGCCATGCAGGAAGCTCTAAAAATGCTTCAGCCAACCAAAGATGACAACTAAGATTTTAACATGGAATGTCAATGGATTGAATTCCCCACAGAAGAGAAAGAAAATATTTCACTATCTCAAATAGTTTAAGAATGACATAATTTGTTTGCAAGAAACTCATATCAAATCAACTGATCAAAAATATTTGATTAACTCAAAACTTGGTCAACATTTTGTAGCTTCTGCTATGGAAAAGAAGAATGGTATAGTTGTATACTTAAGAAAAGACATGAAAGCTGAATTAATTGAAGCAGATCCCTTCGGAAGATATATCGCTTTAGACCTAATCCTAGAAGGGAAAAAGACATTACTTTTGGGAATTTATGCCCCTAATCAACAGCAAGATGGATTCTATAGAAATCTTCATGCTAAATTAGTACAGTGGGACTATAGGTCCTGTATACTATTGGGTGATTGGAATGGTGTGATAGACACTAAGAGAGATAAGAAGACTTCTCGCCCAAATACTAAGATGCGAGCAAAGTTACCCAAACCTTTTTTTGACATGATGGATGACTTTGAATTGAGAGATATTTGGCAAGAAAGAAATGCAAAGGATTTCACTTTCTTCTCTGATAGGCATCAATCCCTTTCAAGGATTGATTTTATACTAACCACTAATGATTTGCTTTCTAGGATCAAGAAGACAAAGATTGCGGCTAGCGTCCTCTCGGACCATAACCCAGTTTGGATGGAGTTGGGAAGGGTAGTGCAGGCAAGAAGGTCTTGGAGATTGAATGAAAACTTATTTAGATATGAAAAGTATATTAATGATTGTAAAAAATTGTTATCTGAATATTTCGTTTTGAATATGAATAAGGGTACATCTATGGAATTCGTATGGGATGCAAGCAAAGCGTATATGAGAGGAGTGCTGATGAATATAAATAAAACACATAGATATAAACAAGGGTTAAAACGAACAGAATTGGAAGAGGAAATTAAGAGAAAAGAGTTGGAGTTAACAATGAACCCATGTGATACAAAGGTTAATGAAGCTATCACCATATTAAAATCTCAATTTGACATGTTGATCTCTGACCAGGTAGCTACTAATTTATTATATGCAAAACACAATACCTTTTGTAACGCAAACAAACCTGGCAGATGGTTAGCTTATCAGATTAGGAAAAAAAGGAAAACTCGAAATATATCTAAACTGATTTACAGAGGGAAGGAGGTGTTTCAACAGGAAGAGATTCAAAAGGTATTTCGGGAATTTTTTACAGAATTGTATAAAGGGGATAAAATTAATCGTCTAGATATAGACAAATATTTAGATAAAGAGAAAATACCTTCAGTTAGAGAAGAGCACAGGCAAAAATTGAATCAACCAATAACCTCGGGGGAAATTTTGCAGGTAATTAAGCAATTAAAATTAGGGAAAGCACCAGGTACAGACGGTTTGACAGCGGTTTACTATAAAAATTTACAGTTAGAAATGGTAGAACCTCTTAGAGAATTATTTAATAAGATTCAAACGGAAGGTAAAGTGCCTCCATCTTGGAAGACAGCGTTTATATCTTTGATACCCAAAGAAGATCAAGATACTACCCAACCAAAAAATTATAGACCTATCTCATTACTTAATGTAGATTATAAAATCTTTACTAAAATACTAGCAAATAGGTTAATGCTGGTTATTCAACAATTGATACACACTGACCAAACAGGTTTTATACAGGGGAGACAGATGAAAAGTAATGTCAGATTAATTATTAATGCATTAGAATATTTGGGAAAGAATAACCACATCCCTGCTGCGTTCATATTCTTGGATGCTGAGAAGGCCTTTGATCGAGTTAATTGGCAATTTCTGCTGAAGATACTGCAAAAAATGCAGATAGGAGATAATTTTTTACAGTCAATTAAAGCAATATATCAACAGCAAACAGCACAAATTATAGTCAATGAAAGTTTAACAGACTCTTTTCAAATTGGAAAAGGTACAAGACAGGGCTGTCCTTTGTCCCCGCTATTGTTTATTATAACTTTGGAAGTATTGTTGAATAAAATATGGGGCTTGGATGGTCTAAAAGGGATCAAGATTAGGCAGCAAGAATACAGAGTCCGCACTTTTGTGGATGATTTGGTCATAATATTGGAACAACCGCAGGAATCCAGTAGGGTTTTAATGAATACGATTAATCAATATGGTCAAGTATCTGGTTTTAAAATAAATTTAGGAAAACCCAAAATATTAGCTATAAATATGAATACTAAACAAAAGGAAGAACTAGGAGGGACGCTAGGATGTGAGGTGGTCAAAAAAGTCAAATATCTTGGAGTTAATATTTTAACCTCAAACGGGAAATTATATAAGCATAATTATGAACCACTTTGGCATAGTATACAGATAGAGATGAAAAAAATGGGAGAAATTGCACTTATCTTTGCTGGGTAGGATAGCGGCAGTGAAAATGAACATTTTACCAAAATTTTTATTTCTCTTCCAAATGTTACCTATACTTAAAAAAGATGCGAATCTTTTAGATTGGCAGAAGGTTATCAACAAATTTGTATGGGCAGGAAAGAAGCCGAGGGTAAAGATGAAAATAATGCAAGATGTACAGGAGAGAGGAGGCTTGAAATTACCTAACCTAAAATTATATTACGATGCAGTGGCGCTATCTGTAATTAGTGATTGGACTCATTTAACTAATGATAGAATACTGAATATCGAGGGATACGATCTGGTATATGGTTGGCATGCTTACTTGTTATTCAACAAAAAACTGGATAAGAAGTTTAAAAGTCATATTTTAAGAAATGCTTTACTGCGGGTCTGGAAAAAATACCAATATAAATTAAATGACAAAATACCCATGTGGGCAATTCCTAGACATACAATTGAAAATATGAACATAGCACAAAAACAGGATAGAACTACCTATAGACAGCTTCTCATTTTGGAAAGGGGGGTACTACAACTAAAATCTTTGGAGGTATTAAAAGAGGAGAAGGTAGTTCAAACATGGTTCCAGTATGGGCAATTACAGGCCAGGTGGAAAATAGATAAAAAAATTGGTTTTATCCAAGCTGAAGATAATTTGTTTAAACAAATAAGAGATCAAGGCTTAATGCATATAAAGAGGATATATAATGTATTAATACAAATGGATTCGGAAACAGAATTAGTTAAAGATTGTATGATAAAGTGGGCTCAAAATATTGAAGAACCAATAATGTTGGATACATGGGAAAGAATATGGTTAACAAATGTGAAATTCACGCAAGCTCAAAATCTGAGAGAAAATTTTTATAGGATGTTCTATAGATGGTATTTAGATCCTAAAAAGCTGGCATCTATGTATCTGAATGTACAGCCTAAATGTTGGAGGTGTGGTTCTCTCGATGCTACATATTATCATATATGGTGGACCTGCCAAAAGGTTAAGGCATTCTGGATAAAAATATGGTGGATTATGCAAAATATCTTTAAAAGAAGGATAAAGTTTATTCCTCAGTTGTTCTTACTAGGTATATGTACTGACATTACAGTGGTAGAGACTAACTTGATTCTGCACCTAATAACGGCAGCAAGACTGTTGGTGGCGCAATACTGAAAGAAGGAAGACTTGCCTACAACTCAAGAATGGACATTGAAAGTTACAAATTTAGCCGAGATGGCTAAAATATCGGCATATCTTAAAGATCACTCAAGTGAGAGATATAAACGAGACTGGAAAAAATGGATTGACTATATACAAAATAAATACGGGACCAAGAAATTCCAGTTAGCCTATCCTTGAGATCAGAAATGATTTAAATTGTTTAAAGTTAGTTCAGCAAGAAGAAGCTAAGGTCAATGTAGAATGTCATTAATTTCTTTATTTCTTTTTTTTCAATAGATTTTAGACTGTGTTTGTTAAAAATCCATACCGTGTACGGGTTCTGGGAAGTCAGGAGGGGGGAGGAGGAGGGGGTTCGGGGGAGGGTGGAGGGAGGGAGGGAGGGGTATGCATTAGGCTAGACAAGAATTTGGTGGTAAACTAGAATTATTTTGACATACAAAAAATTGTACTTCGATGTCTTACTGATTGAGGAATGAGGAAATGTTTGTTTTAAAAGAAATAAAACTTTTGAATATAAAAAATTTAGAAGCTCTAAAGACCCCAAGGAAACTCTCTCCAAAACAAGTACGATGGGCTCAGTACTTTAAACAGTTTGAATTTATGCTCAGATACCTCCCGGTGGGGGAAAACATTCTGGCAGATGCACTATCCAGGAAACCACAATACAATAGTATGAAGCTAAATGTAATCAAACCCATGATACAAGACAATCAACTAGCCACTAAAGTAACCACCAGATCCCAGAGAAAATGAGACACTTTGGAGGACAACGACACCACCCAAACTTTTAAACAAGCTTTAACCACCGATGAATGGTTTTTGAGCCACAAAGACAGCTGCCTGATGAAAGATAACTGAGCTTGGGTGGGAGGGAAGTTGTATGTTCCAGCCAGCCAAAGACTGTTCTTAATGGAAAGGTGCCATGACTCCAAACTAGCAGGACACTTTGGTTTTGTAAAAACTTTACATCTAATTAAAAGGCAATTTTGGTGGCCATCACTAAAAAAGGACACAGAGAGCTATGTAGCCAGCTGTCCAATTTGTGCAGCAGCTAAAAGATTCCAAGGCAAAATGCCAGGACTGTTACAAAAGGTAGCTGAGCCTTCAACACCCTGGAAGGAGATTGTTATGGATTTTATTGTCGAACTACCAGAAAGCGCAGGGAATACTGTCATCTGGGTCGTAACAGACTTGTTCTCAAAACAGACACATTTTATACCGTGCCAAACGATCCCAACTGCCAAAAATCTAGCCAAGTTATTCCTGATACATATTTATCGCCTTCAAGGAGCCCCACAAAGAATCATCTCCAACAGAGGGGTCCAATTCATCTCAAATTTTGGGGGGGCATTCTTAAACTTACTGGGCATCACCCAAGGACTGAGCTCTAGTCACCATCTGTGCACCAATGGTCAAACTGAAAATCGGAACATGGTTCTAGAACAATACCTAAGATGTTTTATTAATTTTCAACAGGACAACCGAGTTGATCTTTTACCTTTTGCAGAAGTGGCCTTCAATAACACTGTGTGCACTCAAGCACTGGGTTCACCTCTTTTGGAGTAGCAACAGGCCAGGATTTCAACCCATGCAGAAGAACCCACTATCCCCTCACTAAAGAACCCACAGAAGAACCCACTATCCCCTTACTAAAAGAATGGATAGACAACTTATGAAACACATGGCCAGTGGTTAGATTAGCATTACAGGAAGCTAGAGAGGCTTTTAAAACTCAAGCTGACAAAAAAAAAGAATAGATCCCAAACCTTTCCATGTTGAGGATAGAGTATACCTATCGACAAAATTCCTGAAGTCATTGCAACCATCAAAGAAATTAGGGCCAAATTTCATCCGACCTTTCCCAATCACCAGAGTTATCAACCCTGTAACAGTAGAATTACTCCTTCCAAAGACACTGAGGCAATTCCATCCAGTGTTTCACATTAGTTTACTCAAACGAGAAGTAATCTCACAACTCAGACCACCTGCACCTGCACCTCCTGTTCCTATCATGATAGAAGGCAAACAACATTTTGAAATTAAGGAAATCCTGGACTCTAGGACCCACAGGGGGAAAACCCAATACTTAGTTGCTTGGAAGCATTTACCTTCAGCCCAAAATGAATGGGTAGAGAAACACCATGTGAGGGCTCCTACCCTATTGAAAAAAATTCACTCCCAATATCCTGACAAACCTTGTTAAAATACTATGTTGAAATTTCTTTTCCTATTTTTTCACAGGTGGATCTTTCCTTTTTCTAAAGAACTGCAGCATGTCAGATCCCTAAAAGTGATACTGTCATTCAATTGGGAGGAGGGGAGTCTCAGAGCAAAATCACTAGCGTATCTGTAACAACTGAGTTTTACAACTTTATAACTGGTTTCCTGTCACCGGAAGACTGAAGGTCCCAGCATCTCTGGGCGTTTCCATCCTGACTGATTAAAGTTTCCTTTTGAAATAATCCATTTCAAGAGTCTTTACTTTCTCAAGTTAGGAGAGGAGCCATTACAGGACGCTTCAGCTGATACATAAGCATCTAGCCGAAGTAGGGGATGTCCAATACAGATATCTTCAAATGGCACCATGCCACCGTGGTAGCCGCACTTCGAGTTGAATGTGTGGTAATACCCTGAGGTGGAGTCTTATTCTTTGTCCCGTAGACCAAAGATAAGGTTCTCCTTCTCTGTTGTTGGAGTAACCCTAGCTCCCAGAGTGGCCAGTTGGAATGACACCACCAACACTTCCGACTTGCAGAATGAAACAGTTCATCTGCAATTAATCCTCAATGCCCTAGGGACGTCCAACCTGTCCCAGAGACATTCCATTGCGTGGGATGAAGCTGGATAGAAGTTGGATAATACTACGTCCTGCACCCTGTAAAAGGGAGTGTTTATTTTTGGTAGAAAGGAAGGATTTAACCTTAGGGTTACCCTGTCCTGATGGAAAACGCACAAGTCATCTCGACATGACAGAGCTCCAAGCTCTGAAATGCATCTTGCCAATGTAATGGCTATTAAGAATGCGACTTTCAGAGTCAAGAGCTGTGCGAATGGCTCAAATGTGGGTCCTGTCAGGGCCTGAAGGATCAATGGTAAATCCCATATAGAGAATCAGTGTGTGATTGGAGGGGCCAGATTTGCTGCACCTTTTAGAAACCGCTTGATAAGCAGTAGGTGCAATAAGGAAACTTGACCTTCCCCAGGTAGGACAGTAGAGAGCACTGCAATTTGGCAGCGCAGAGTATTGTGGACAAGGCCACTGTCCAGTTCATCCTGCAAAAATTCCAGGACCTGTGGTATCAAGGCATCAGATGGAGATATGGATCACACCACCTGATGAACACCGACCATGTGCCATTGTGGATCCTTGTGGTCAATGGTCGTTTGGATACCTCCAATGTGGAGATCATTCTGGTGGAAACATTTGCTTCCTTAATGAGGCCCTGTCCAAGTGCCAGCCAGTCAATTGGAGCCACTGGGGCTTCGGATGTATTAAGCCCCCCCGGCACAGACAGATTTCCTCCATGGGGATCCTCCAAGGTGGGGATATGGACAGTTGTATTAAGTCTGCATACCATGGTCTCTTTAGCAAGTCTGGTGTTATCAGTATTACTTCCGCCCTCTCTAACACTATCTTCCTGATGGTCCCTGGAAGAAGGGGAAGTGGGAAAAGGCTATAGAGGCCTGTCTGCCATCTGCATCTCAGAACGTCTGTGTTCTTGGCCCCTCGTGTCTGGTTATCTGCTCACAAACTGAGGGAGCTGTGTATTTGCCTGGATTACAAAAAGGTCTATTACAGGTATCCCGAAGGGGCAGCAGATGCGGTGAAAGAGGTCTAGATGGAGCTGCCACTCCCTGTAGCCCAACTGAGTCAATCTGTCTGGTGATTGGTAGTCCTGGAGATATGGTCCACTACGATCGAGGCCACGTGCATCTCTGCCCACAAGATGAATCTGTGTGCTCTGTCCACAAAGCCTTCGATTGAGTCCCACCTTGCCTGTTCATGTGTGCCTTTGTGGCAATGTTGTCGGTGAGAAGTAACATGTGCTTGCGTTGCAAGTCCGATTGAAAGTGGCACAAAGCCAGTTAAGCCACTTTCAGCTTGAGATAAGTTTATATTGTGGTGCAGGTCTGTGGCAGTCCAACGACCCTGCACCAGTTTCAAGCCCATCAACTCCCCCCAGCTGTAAAGACTAGTATCAGTAGTCACGGTTACTCTCATCAGTTCTCTGAACCCCAATCCCCAGTTGAGTGCTGCAGAGAGCCACCACCGGAGTGACAGGCAAACCTGTGGAGACACTGGAATCATTTGTCCTTGATATGGTGTCCTGGTGTGAAGGCACGCCCAGGGAACTATCCCAATGCATGATATCATTGTGCCTAATAGACGAGACAGGTCTACTATGGGTACTAATCACCTGGAACGCACCTTACAGACTAATTTTTGCAGATTGGAACAACAGTCCTGAAACAGAAGGACCAACCCCACCCCTGAATATATTATTGCTCCTAAGTGCAATATTTTCATGGTGGGAGTGAGGTGGCTTTTAGAAAAATTGACAGAGAACCCCACCTGTTGAAGGGAGCTAATGGTGAGGTGAAGGTCATGAATTGCCTGATCCTAAGAACGGGCCTGTACTAACACATCATCTAGGTAGCATTGAAGTCTTACTGGGATGGAATGAAGGTAATCTGCCAATGCTGCCAGAACCTTGGTGAATGACCTCGGGTCTGAGGCCAACCCAAAAGGCAACACCCAGTATTGATAATGAGACCCCTCCTGAGTGAACCTGAGGTACTTGCGATGGGATGGCAATACTGGGATGTGCAGATATGCTTCAGTGAGGTTTATGGAGGCTAGAAAGTCTCCCTCTCTGATCCCCTGTAATATGGACCTCAAGGGGGGCATTTTAAAATGCCTAAAGATGATGTATCGGTTCAGATGTTTCAGATCAAGGATTGCTCTCCACCCTCCCAAACTCTTAGGCACTATACAAAGGTTGGAATAAAATTCCCAACTCCCACTCTGATAACAGAACCGGCTCTATTGCTCGAATTTCCAGTAAGTGTCGAATTGTGAGTCTTACCAGGCTATGCTTTACAGGGTTCCAAGGAGAAGGGAAGAACCTGAAGCGGTTCGGAGGAGAGGAGAGAAATTCTAATCTGAGGCTCTGTTGTACAGTTGCAAGGACCCATGCATTCGTCGTTATGTGTTCTCATTGTGATGCAAAGTGATACAGGTGGCCGCCTAAGGGGAGAGTGAGATTAGACTCATTTCCCTCTGCAGAAGGGGCAACTGCATCCTCCATGAAAGGGCCGTTTGGACTGGCCCTGGGTTCTATTCCTGCCAGGGAAATATTTTGGAATCTGATGGAAGACAGGCTCACTGGGGTGGAAGAAGGGTCATCTGCGGTAAGGACCAGGTCGGTTCTCCTGTCGCTTGGTTGTAGTGGGAAGCACCTTCTTTTTGTCCTTGTTCTCTATTAATATAGGTTCCAAGGAGGGACCCTCCATAGAGGGACCCTCCTGTATATGGTGCAGATGCTAAGTGGAATTTTGACTTGTCTGCTTGCCAGTTCTTAAGCCAAAGAAGTCGTCTGAAAGCCACAGATGCAGACAAAGTCCAAGAGGCAAACTTGACAGAGTGAAGTGTGGCATCTGCAGAAAATTGGGTTGCAGCAATGATTTTACTGATATCTTTCATCATGTGTGTCCTCAGGAGAAATGCGCTCCTGCAATTGCTGCAACCACAAAAGTGTGGTCCTATTAAAGAAGGATGCAGCCACTGCTGTTTTAATGGCCCAAGCTGAATCCTTTCCATAAGATGAGTTCCACTTTCTTTCTCAGGCTTCAGCTTGTCTGCTACATCTCCTGAGACCACAGTGGCAGAAGATGATAGGGCTATGACTGGAGTGTCGACCAAGGTACCTGCAGTGCCTGGGAAAACCCCTGATCTAAGTTGGAAAAGCATCTGTCACTTCCCCCTGGGTTTGGGAACATCCCTGGATGAACCCACTGATTTTTTACCACCTCTAGAAATAGAGGGGGGGGCTGGAACCTCCTCCTTATCCATAGCAGTCTTGGCAAATATAGTCTGGGTTAAGTCCTTGTGTGAATCTGAGGTGGTAGCAGAGTGCTTCCACCCAGTTTGGTTGTGGCCTTGGCTTTGCTTAGGATAGGCTTAAAGAGGGAGGGAAGAGTCCAGCAAAAGCCGGGGAATCCGGCTTCCCTGAATCCTCATCCTAACCCTATGATAGGTTGAACATGAGTTTTCTTGGGCTCCTCACCTTGCTTTCCCTGGTGCTTCATGCCTTGAAGCTATCCCCAGAGAGATCACTGAGGCAATTGATTTTTGAATACTGGGAGGCAGATTTTGCAATGCCTCAAAATCCTCATAAGGATCTACCAGTGTTGATGGTTCCAGTGCTTGGAGAACCAAAATGGTTCTGGGAACCATAAAATCCCTAGAACGTTCCCTCAAGGGGGTCATCCATTATATCCCTGATAGCCCTAGGTGACACTGAGAGAGAAGAGGTAATATCCATCCTTAACTTCCTATTCCCCCTGACAAAGCTGGAGAGGAGGCAGGACTGTAGCCCTGGAAGCCCGTGGTCTGCGTTGCTCATCATGCAACATGGCCCTGGAAGGTCGCTGTGCCACTGAGGCCTTCGGGGTTTGGGCTCTGGTTGTTCTAGAGGAAACCTCCTCTGCCTCTTCTGTGCTGAGGCCTTTATTGAGGCCTCTGCCCTGGCCGCCATCTTAGAAATAAGGCTCCTTGTGCTTGGTCTCAATAGGAATCATTGTGGAGTTAAACTGCTCTATTGTCTCACTTTCCCTTCTCAGTAATTCTGCTGCCAGAAGAGCCAAAAAGAGCCATGTTAAATAGCTCTGCACAATAGGGTGTTTTAGAAAAAAAACCTTTTATGAGCCTCGTGGTCTAAGTAAAATGGCCGCTGTCTTCTTGATGCCCAAAATGGCCACCCAGCTCTTCCAGTGGCCACCCGCTCTTTTAATGGCTGACATACTCTTGATCTTGCTGAGTGACGGCTAGCCCAATGCCTATGGTTTAAAAATGGCCAGGAGCCCTGCGCGCCAGGCAGATGGCAAAGTAATTAGCGGTGGCCGTCCAGCTGCGCTTTGGTGGAGTGGTGGCTGGTCAGCTCACTGCAATGGGAAAGAGAAAACCTGTCAGTATTTTAAAGTTTAAAAAGTGGCGTTTCCCGATCCACGGGCTACGGCCGCGTGAACCTTAGTCGGACAGTCTGTAGATCCAGCTACCTTTCTTATCTTAAAAGCTCTCCACATGTGGCTTGGCTGCCAGATCAGATTGCCGGACCAGTGATCCAGCACCCTGCGAGGTGGCTGCGATACATGGTGCCTCCCTCGCAGGTGTATTCAATTTGATAAATTTGGAAGTTAAGAAATATGGCCAAATCAAACCAATTAATTCTAGTCAAATAGCTAATCCTTCACAATTCCTACACTAGCTAAAAAACTATCAGCCTAATTGTACTATAGACTGAGAGGAAGTGGGCAAAAGGAGTACAGGCATGGCTGCAACACTTTCTCTCAGTCTATGGACCAATCAGCACTGATAACAGCCCAATTGTAGAGCATCCATCCTTGCCCCACTTGACCTCTTGGTGACATTCAATACCATCAAACATAGTATCCTTCTGATCAGTTCAGAGGATTGTGTGTGTGTGGCACAGTGTTTGCTGGTTTGCTTCCTTCCTTCAGAGCTTATTCCAGTTACTGTTGATTGGAGAACAGAAATTCCACTGATGATTCCCCCCCCCCCCAATGTGCAATGCCATGAGATTCAGTGTTTTCGCCTCTCCTTAACATTTAAAGCCTCTAAGTGAGCTCATTTACTGCCATGTGGTGAGATATCATCAATTTGGTGATGATACTCAATTTATCTCTACTCCTGGTGATTTCATATGTTTTATCCAGGTGTCTGGAGGCTTGAGGGTCTGGATGGGGAGTAATAGCCTTCTGTTGAACACTGACAAAACTGAATAGCTTTGTGTAATAGGACCCACCAGCCTGATAACTTTGGTGCTGGCTAGGATTGCAGATTTCCCCAGACAGTCTTAATGCACAATCTGGGAGTCCTCCTAAACTCACTACTCCTGCTTAAGGCAACTGTACATAGGAAAGCCTTTGCATAGCTTCACTTGGTGAGTCAGTTTCACCCCATTCCTGAATCAGCAAGTCCTACTTATAGTCACTCATGCCCTGACTACCTCCAGATTGGACTACTACAATGCATTCTACATTGCCCTTGAAGACTATATGCAAGTGTAATTTGGTACATAATAAGCATCTCAGGCAGGCATGTGCACTCATAGAGGAACATGTCTATTCCCCTTTTTGCTAGCTGCATTGGATGCCAATTTATTTCCAGTTCCAATTCAAGCACATGAAGGGCTTTAATCTTTAAAGCACTTCATGGCATAAAATTAGATTACATGAGGAATTGCTTTTCCCTAATAGATCTGCTCAACCCACTAGATCTGGCACAGTAGATATGTTAGAAGTATCAAGAAGATATGTTGGAAGGGCTGGGTCATTAAATATGAGGGTTTTGTTTAATAATTAAATTAAAAATATTGGCAATTTCTTTATAGCTTTGTCAGATATGTGTATGGATCATTTCCAGTTATAGATTTATTTCCTAATGACCAATACCAAGTATGACATTTGTAAAATTATTGAAAGAACTGGGAGCTACCTGAATATTGAATTGCAAATTTCTGTGCTAGTTATTTTTAAATATACCTGTATCTGGGTTGCCTTCTTTACAGAAGTTTGTATGACTTTTTATTGGAAAAAATAGTTGGGTGACAAAGGCAAAGTTTGTAGCTTAGGTAACTTTTTGTTATGGGAAATATTCAATCATACAAAAATGAGATATAGCAGACTAGAAATGATCAAATGTAAATATTATGTCAACAATATTTTGAACTATACTCTTCACAATTTAGACGTTGTATTTATGAGGATTGATTTTATTATTGAACAACTACAGTGTTCTCAGTCAATCCAAAATGTTAATAAACCTCCAACCTGAATATTTAAGAAAGTAATAGGTTTTGGCTTTTTTAGGAGAATATCTATGTGTGCACAATTATTGGGCAACTATTAGTATGGAGAATTATTATGCAACTAAAGAAAAAATGAAAATTTGCCCATCTCTCTTATTTATTTGCATCTGTTAAAGTGAGAATAAACAAACAAGTCAAAATGTACAAATAAACATTTCTGACATTTTAAAAAAAACAGTGGCTGATATAGCCACCTTTCTTTTTAATAACAGTCATAAACCTTCCATTAATGGAGTCTGTCAGTTACTTGATCTATTGACAATTTTACTTGAAGAAAATCAGCAGCCTAATAATTATGCACACCTTGATATAGGGCCGTGATGGCGAAACTATGGCATGCATGCCAGAGGTGGCACACAGAGCCCTCTCTGCTGGCATACGTGTCATCACCCTAGGTCAGATCTCTGTGGCGTTTCTTTTGTGAGCTCCTGTTTCCCTGCGGATGACGAAACAGAAGCTCACAAAAGAAAAAGATGTTACCTCTTGCTATGCTGCCAGTTTTGGGATCCTCTGCCTCCCACTGGCCACCTGGTCTTTTGTCTTCACACATGCACGAGTTCACACACCTTTCAGTTTGGGCATGCTCGCACAAACAGATTGGGCACTCAGTGGCAAAAAGGTACATCATCACTGATATAGGGTGATGATTTTAGGCCACACCTTTCCTTACTACACAAATACACATCACCTGATTTGCTTATATTGACTAAGCATTCAGGTTTATACAGCTTGGAGGTGGACAATATGCATACAAATAATGATACGGTCAAAATACCCACTTGCCTAATAATTGTGCACACAGAGTATATGGAAATTCATAAGTTTAACAATTTACTGAAATAAAAATGTTAGAAAACATTAAATTTTAATAATTTGGTGACACGATGATAAAACTGTCCACCTATTGGTGTCTAGATATTTCTTTGATGTAACTGCTTAATTACTGTTCTGTGTTCTTAATCTTTACCCATAACAGTAAATGTGTAGGATTTAGGAAGAATTTTGCATGGTGAACCAAATGAACTTGGTACTGTAAGAAAAACAAAGCTGGTTGTTTCCAAGAATATTGACATCCCAGGCTAGAAACATTCTTGAAACTTGATCTCAATGGTGAGGATAGCTCCTATATAGCTATTTAGTTAAAACAGGAGAATGCTAAGCAGCTATCTAGGAAACTGATCACAATCAAAAGTCATAGTGGATATCTATTCTAGCTCTTGACTACACGAAGTGTAACCTGCATAGTTGCAAGGGGTACAGAATATACTCTTCTGATATTTGATGTCAACTTCTAAAGCGTTGCCATGACTATTATCAGGTTGGCATTTGAGGGAGGATTCCATGCATACCTTTGGCCAGAGTTGGATCAGGGGTGGGTTTCGACCGGTTCGCACCGGTCCCTGCGATCCGGTTGGTCGCCGAACCTGGAAGTAAGTAACTTCCGGGAACGGCAAAGCCCCCCCCCTGCGCCCGCGTGCGCCCGCACACCTGCGCCCGCTCCTTACCTGGTTTTTTTGAATTTTGCGCTTTCCACGCATGCGCAGAATGCCTGCGCGATCCTCCAGGAGCAGCTGGAGCATCGCGCAGATGCTAGTATGCATGCGTGCGTGAGGATGCCGCGTGCGTGCACGAGGACGCCGCGTGGATGCGCGAGGACGCCGCCGGCCTCGTTCCAACCGGGGCGAGAAACCCACCCCTGAGTTGGATCTCATATTTCTACAACCTAGTTCATGAATATGATCTATGACGCATGATAGAAAGGAGGAGATAGAGGAGTAAAGTTCAAATGCAATTAGGAAAAAGGCAGTTTAGGCTCCACAGAAGTCCATGCCAAGATGTTAGTCCTAATAAATGAATGGGGGTTTAAAAATTTATCAAGATTTCCGGGTTTCCTGATTCCCGGGCTCTTCGAGCACTCCCCCAAAATTTGGGTTGCTTGGAGGGAAAATCAGGCAAGCATGGCAGAAGGTAGATTATCAGGAGAAAGCCTGATTTCAAGTGGAGGAAGTCGGCCAGCCCCCCCCCCATCCGAGCTCCACACTTCCATGCTGTGATATCTTCCCCAGCAGCAGAAGCAAGAAAAGATGAGTACTTTTGGAAATTAACCCCTAAGGCAGCTGAGGTAGAGTTCCCTTATCCCAATTCCCAGATACAGGGAATAGTCTCAAACAAGCTGGCAAGGATGAACTGGAGGTGGGACTAGAAACAAGCCAGGCTCCCAAAGCCCCAGATGGAATCCCTAGGGAGTGCAAAAGAGCAACTGAGGGAGGATTTTGACCGAGCCACCCTTCATGTTGAGGGGCCATCATGCCGCCCAAAAGAGAGGGGAGGAACATCTGATCCTGTTGAAGGGAAGAGATGCAGATTGGAGTGCAGCCTCCTCCCCCTCCCAATAGAAGGAGAAGAAGCCCAAAATGGCAACCAGTGCCTCTCCCATTCATCAGGCAGGCTGCTAAGAGCAGGCAACCCCCTCCATCTCTCCAAACTAGGGGTGAAGAAGATGACCAGCCATATCAGGCGCAAGCATACAGAGGCCAACAGGAGGTTGGAGGAGTAGGGCTGAACGACCCACCCCAATTCAGGGGAAAGTTTGATGGAGACTCAGACCAGTTAGCCCTATTCCTTGATTCAGCTGATATCCACCTAGAACACTATGGGCACCTCTACCCATCCCCCAAAGCCATGATGAATACCACTACACAGGGTCTAGAAGGAGAAGCAAGGGAATGGCTAGTAGCCCTCCACAAGAGGAGAGCCCCCCAACTGCAAGACATAGATGACTTCCTGCAACTCCTAGAGGCCAGATTTGAGGAGATGGAGGAAGACCCATATGCGGAAAAGGAACTCAGCAACCTAAAGCAGAGGGGCCACCCAATCAAAGAGCACATCTGTGAATTTAGGAGGGCCATAGGAAGGCTACCCCCTTTATCAGAATGGCTGCTGGTGCATTTTTTCATAACATGCCTGGACAAGCAAATTGCCCAGGTAACTGCATACTGCGACATCCCAAATCAACTCTCTGAGTGGTTCCGAGTAGCAACAAAAGTCAACAGTGGGCTGCATGCCAACGACATGACAAAGCAACCGGACACACAAGAGAGAGGTCAACCTGACCTGAAACCACCCAGCTGGCAGGGAACCACAGCACCACAGCAGGCCCTGAGACCAACTATTATAACTGAAAAAACCAAGCAGGTCCTTTAAAACACTGTAACCTTTTATTCAGTAGCTGAAGGAGTGTAACAAAACTCGCAACAATGTAATAATTGAAAGCCGGCTAGGTGGCAGCAGGAACAGCTGAAACAATATAGCAATCAGCAAGGTGGTTGCTCTAACAAGACAGTTAACTGTTAAAACGGCTTGCCTTTTATACTGCAGGCACCTGGCTCGTGTTACAGCTCGCGTGGATGACAGCTCGGCAACTGACAGGCGCGTCTGATTGGCTAAGACGTGCCTGGCTGCTTCCGAGCTGTCATTCGTAACAGCGAGGACTTTCTTCAATACACAACACTTCTTCCCCCCCAGCTGTGCGCAAGCACGCGTAGTCTTTTAAATAAGCAGGGGAACGACGGATTCGCTCAGACCGCCTTAATTCTATTGCAGGCGGATCCTGGCAATGATGTCCTTGTGGTAATTGTGGAGGAATTGCACAACTAAAAGGTGAAGTGTGTGGATGAGACATGGTGGCAGATGATGCTGGAGGGGCATGAGGCTGGTAGTCTGCCTCTGAGGGGTTTGGGCTATGTATATAAGGATCTGGAACCCTTGGAATGGGAGGAGCATTTACACCGGCTAGATTTTGTTGAACTTGCGGTTGAAACCCTTGAACATCCGCTTGAGAAGCTACGGCTGCTGTCTTCCATTTCCTCAATTGATCCAGGTGTCTTCGCCATGAGGATCCATCGGATAAGTCAACCCTATAGGAAACGGGTCCTGTTATTTGTGATATAACTGCTGGAACCCATCTCAAGTCCCCTCCATAATTTCTAGCCCAAACTAGATCCCCCAGTTGGAAAGAACGGGATGGGGTTGGAGGCCCCAGGTTGCCAGACTGAATTCCTGAATAGACGGGATGCAATCTATCCAGGGTGGTCCGCAGGCGCCTGCCCATCAACATCTCTGCGGGGCTCTTCTGTGTCAGAGGGCAAGGTGTGGAATGCTGTGCCAATAAGTAAGCATCCACCCTAGCCTGCCAGTCACCATGGTTTAGCCGGCCCAAAGCCTCCTTGGCCGATCTAACCGCCCTTTCCGCTCGGCCATTGCTTGCCGGGTGGTAAGGGGCAACCAGCGCATGTTGTATCCCTAGTTCAGCCAGGAAAGTTTGAAAAGTTGTGGCTGTAAATTGCGGGCCGTTGTCAGACACCACTGTGTCTGGCAACCCATGGGTTGCGAACAACCGTCGCAAAGCTCGCACCGTGCTGTCAGATGTGGTGGAGTGCATTAGCAATACTTCCACCCATCGAGAGTACGCATCCACAACTATAAGGAAAACCTGCCCATGGAATGGACCAGCGAAATCAATATGTAACCTAGACCAAGGCCCTCGAGGCATCTCCCATTCCCGGGAGGGAGAGGAAGGAGGAGAAGGCCGGGACTGTTGGCATGTCTCACATTTGGCAACCCAGGCTTCAATGTCGGCATCTAACCCTGGCCACTAAACAAAACTGCGAGCAAGAGCTTTCATTCTACTGACCCCAGGATGACTTTCATGAAGGCGTTGCAAAATCTGTTGTTGCAGGACCGTTGGGATGACCACACGGTCGCCCCACAACAGGCAGCCGGAATGAATTGAAAGCTCTGCTTGTCTGTTTTTAAAATGTTTGAATTGAGGTGGTAATGTACCAGAAGGCCAACCTCTCAGGATCCAATTAAGAAGTTTTGCCAAAGTAGGGTCAGACCGAGAGTGGGCTGCTATGTCTGTAGCAGACAAAGGCAATTCTAGCTCTGCAATTGCCAAAACTGAAAGGCAAGGAACTGGTTTAACTTCCTTCAATGGAAGTGGGCAGCGACTCAGGGCATCTGCATGCCCTATCTGCTTGCCCGGACGGTATCGTAAGGCGTAGGAGTACGCCGCTAAGAATTCCGTCCATCGTGTCATTCTTGGGGATAGAATAGTAGGGGTCGGCTTATCACCTGCCAAAAGCCCAAGGAGTGGCTTATGGTCTGTAAACAAGGTGAAATGCCGCCCGTATAAGTAATCGTGGAATTTTTAAATTCCTGACACTGCAGCTAGAGCCTCCTTGTCAATTTGGCTGTAATTCCTCTCTGCTGATGACAGTGTCCGGGAGTAAAAAGCTATGGGAGCTTCTGAACCATTGGGCAGGACATGGCTCAGAACGGCTCCCAAACCCACGGGCGAGGCATCACACGCTAGAGTCAGAGGCATCTTGTCACTGTATTGGACTAAGACTGCATCTGACGTCAGCAGGGATTTGACAGCTGCGAACGCTTGTGCTTCGCGGCTGCCCCATTGCCAAGGCGCTGATCGGTCCAGCAACCGATGCAGGGGCTCGGCCAGTGATGCCTTGTGTGGAATGAAAGGTGCATAAAAATTTAAAAGCCCCAGGAATGATTGTAGCTGCGCCTTGGAAGTTGGAGCAGGTGCGTCCCTGATAGCTGCCAATTTTGAAGGGGTAGGGTGAATTCCCTGGGCGTCAATTGTGAAGCCCAGAAATTCCACTTGGGAACAGCAAAGAAACACTTGCTGCGTTTCAATTTAAGTCCCGCGCCCCTGAAACGGTCGAGGACTTTCCTTAGAACTTTGATGAGGTCTGATCGGCTGTTTGCAGCGATCAGGACGTCATCAAAATATGGTACCACTCCTGGAAGCCCATGGAGCAACCGCTCCATGAGACTCTGGAAAATCCCCGGGGCAACGGATACGCCGAATTGTAGGCGGCGACAACGGAAAGCCCCCCGGTGGGTGACGATGGTTTGGGCAGCCGCCGCATCGTCATCCACAGGAAGCTGCTGGTAGGCTTGCGCCATATCCAGTTTGGCAAAAATACAACCCTGCCCCAGGGAATGGAGCAGATGTTGTACAACAGGGACTGGATATGGGTTTGCTTGCAAGGCGAGGTTGATGGTGGATTTGTAGTCGGCACAGACCCTAATGGAGCCGTCGGGCTTCACCGGAATGACAATTGGGGTCTCCCATGGTGAATGGTCGACTGGCTCCAGTATGCCCTGTGCCACGAGCTTGTCGAGCTCGGCTTCAACCTTGGGCCTTAAAGCAAAAGGCACCCTGCGGGCCTTCAGTCTGATGGGAGCAACCTGGGGATCCAAGTTGAGAGAGATAGGGTTACCCTTGTACCGGCCCAGCTGGCCATCAAAAATGTCAGCGTAATCTGACAAAACTAATGCCACATCAGCAGAAGTGTCTGTCATGGAATGAATTCCATGTATTGAGAGACCCAGTGGGCTGAACCAATCCAAACCTAGAATGGATGGCAAGGGCTTAAGCACAATTAAAACAGGCAAAGTTGTACAATGCTGCCCATAAGAAACTCTGACATTATAGGAACCAACAATAGAAATGCTAGACCCCTGATAGTCCTTTAAGATAGAGTCAGGAGGAGAAAGGTGACAGCGTTTAACATGGGGGCACAAAAGAGAAAATTTGTCCCAAGATAACAAGGATTTGGAAGCTCCAGAGTCTACTTCCATGTTGCAAGGTTGACCTTCGATCAATGGAGTGACAATTATCTTGTTCGTACCCTCTGAGGAAGAATTGATGGAGACATCAGGAAGCGGCAGGCCAGCTTGCTTGACGTTGAAGCAATTATCCTGTCGCTGAGCAGACGCGCGGGGCTGAGGACTTCTGTTTGAAGCAGCTGTCCCATAAGGAGGTGGAGGAGCAGACGATGCAGCTGTAGCAGGCTGAGCAGCTCTACAAACTTTGGCCAAATGTCCTTTTTTTCCGCAACGGCGGCACTCTGCAGCCTTAAAGGGGCAGGAAGCCCTGGCATGCGGACCACCGCAGCTAAAACAGGCATTTGAATTAGAAAGTGGACGGCTGATAGCCTGCTGCTGACGCGGTTGCTGTCTGCGGGGCTGTGCCCCAATCCTGTCCACCTGTAAATTAAGTAAATAGTCTGGAAGAGGGGCAAGCTCATCAATTAAATTGGTGATGTACGTTGGCTGTTGTAGTGGAGGAGGGACCAAGGCAGTTGAGGCTTGACCCGTTGGTAAACTGCCAGCAACTGTCATCTGCGCGAGGTAACGTTCTATCTCGCTGGATGACGAATCTGCCAACTCCGCAGCGCGAGCCTCATCTATGGCATAAACTAACGTGACTTTAGGCTTGCCCAAAAGCCGGCATCTGAGGAATATGTCTTTTAATCCACAGACAAATTGTTCTGCAAGGTTAGCCTCTAAGTCAGGAAAATCGCACTGTGCTGCAGCAACTCTTAAAGCTTGCAAAAACTGGTTGACATTCTCTGCAGGCTTTTGGACGCGCCTGCGGTAAGCAAAACGTCTTGCTATTTGGGAGGGGGTAGGGGCATAGTAAGCCTGAAGCCCATCTGTGAGCTCTTGCCAGGAGAGGTCATAAACCGCTCTTGGGGCGGCAAAAGACCTTGCGGTGGCAAACATTTCCGAACCGCAAGCTGTAAGAAAAAATCCGCACTTTCGCGCTTGAGAATAACCCTGGTGGTTATTTGCGATCAGAAAGCACTCAAACCTTTCCAGGAATGCTTCCCAAGTCTCACCTCCGGCTCCAAAAGGTGCAAAAGTAGGCATACCAGCCATGACGGTGAGGAGAACTCTAAACAACTGAGAGAACAAAATTGCAGTTGATTTTCTTCAGGTTACAGGTCCCCAGTCTTCGTCGCCAGTATTATAACTGAAAAAACCAAGCAGGTCCTTTAAAACACTGTAACCTTTTATTCAGTAGCTGAAGGAGTGTAACAAAACTCGCAACAATGTAATAATTGAAAGCCGGCTAGGCGGCAGCAGGAACAGCTGAAACAATATAGCAATCAGCAAGGTGGTTGCTCTAACAAGACAGTTAACTGTTAAAACGGCTTGCCTTTTATACTGCAGGCACCTGGCTCGTGTTACAGCTCGCGCGGATGACAGCTCGGCAACTGACAGGCGCGTCTGATTGGCTAAGACGCGCCTGGCTGCTTCCGAGCTGTCATTCGTAACAGCGAGGACTTTCTTCAATACACAACACCAACCCTCCCTCAAAGTCTGCTGAAATGCTACAGATGTGGGGGGATGGGCCACATGGCAGCTGCATGCCCAACCCCATCCCCAAAACCAAGGCCAGACCCACCGCCCAGGGCATGACCAGAACAAGGGCCCAAATGGACCACCAACACATCTGGGAAAGCCCTCCAGGCTGCAGAGGCTCCTTCCCCCTCAGGTGAAAGTGGTGGAACCCCAGGCAACAACAACCAGTCACCCGAATCATATGACAGCAAGGACGAGGGAGAAAATGACCCAATGGTGAGTGATTCAACTCACTTTATCCAATACGCCTCACAGCCCCAAAAACAGGAAACCGGGGGAATTTTCAAGCCCTAATAGACTCAGGCTGCACAAGGTGCTTGATCAACCTAACCACAGTCCTGAAACTGGGGATCAGAGCAAAAAGACTGGCCCACCCGATCCGGTTCAAGCAGGTCGACGGGTCCTTAATGGGAGTAGCCTATGACACGCACCTAACTGAACCAGTGAGGCTAGAACTAGCGGATCACTAGGAAGTAATTCGATTCATAATAGCCCGCAAAATGACAGATGCAGTCATACTAAGACTTTCCTGGCTAGACAAGTGGGGACCGACCATCTGGTGGCAAGGAAGTACCCACAGACTTAGGATATCAAGGGGCCCTCAACCCCTCCCACACCAGTAAGCAGAAACACCACCCATGCTGGAAACCCCCCAAAAGAGCCCACAAGAACAACTGGCAACCACATCCGACAAAACCCCAGAGGCCGAACTGATTCTGATGGAATATCAGGACCTCGCAGAAATATTCAGCGAGGCCGAGTGCGATGTTCTGCCTCCCCACCAGGAGACAGACTGTGCCATCGAAATCATCCCTAGGGCAAAACTACCCAAGCCCAAACTGCATGCCATGACACTCAGGGAAATGCAAGAGATGCACAAATACATAGACAAAAACTTAGCAAGAGAGTTCATTGAGCCAGCCAAGCCACGGGTAGCGGCACCAGTCCTCTTCAAAGAAAAAAAAGATGGAACTATGTGTGTGGACTTTAAAGGGATAAATGGTGTGTGTGTGTGTGTGTGTGTGTGTGTGTGTGTGTGTGTGTGTGTGTGTACAACCTATACCCCTCTCCCCCTCATGAAGGACATGCTATCTCATCTGGCCAAGGGAAAAGTCTTCACCAAACTAAACCTCAGAGAAGCATACTACAGAGTATGTATCAGAGAGGGAGATGAGTGGAAAACAGCGTTCAACTGCTCCCTAGGGAGCTTTCAATTCAAAGTGATGACTTTTGGACTGCAAGGGGCCCCAGCAGTATTCATGCAGTTAATAAACGAGGTGCTGCATGAGCTCCTCTAGAAAGGGGTCCTCATCTACCTAGATGACATCCTCACCTACACTGAGACCATGAACGACCACATACCCCTGGTTCACCAAGTACTGGAAAAACTTCTGGCAGCCAACCTATATGTCAAGGTATCAAAATGTGAATTCCACCATGCACCTGGGTTAAATGAGGGAATAGAGATGGACCCAGCCAAAGTGCAAGCCGTCCTAAGCTGGCAACCCCCTCACACCCGCAGACAAAGCTTCCTAGGATTCGCAAACTTCTACAGGCAATTCATCCCCTCCTTTGTGAAGATTGCCAAACCCCTGACAGACCTCCTGAAGACAGGGAGTCCAGGAACAAAACCTCATCCAGGACAAGCCTTACAATGGGACCTAACCTGCCAAGAGGAGTTTGAAACACTAAAGAAATGTTTGCAAAGGAGCTGGTGCTGAAGCATCCTGACCCTGAACAACCCTTCGTGATCCAGGCAGATGCCAGCGACATGGCAGTGGGAGCGGTGCTACTCCAAAAGAACAACCAAGGAAACTTACAACCCTGTGCCTACACCTCCTGCAAGTTCACAGACAGAGAGACGATGGGCCGCATAGGAAAAGGAGGCATTTGCAGTGAGATGGTACTGCTAACCTGGAGACACCTGTTGGAAGGGAGCCAGAAACTGTTCAAAGTCTGGACTGACCACAAAAATCTGGAGGCGCTTAGGACCCCACAGAAACTATCACCCAAACAAGTCCGATGGGCTCAATACTTCAACCGTCTTGATTTTGTCTTAAAGCACATTCCAGGTGGGAGGAACTTTCTAGCTGATGCCCTCTCCCGCATGGTACAAATGCGAATGGGAGCATGTAGTGCACACCATCATTCTCTCTACTCAAACAGCTGCCCAAGTAACCACCAGGCAGCAATGCCGTGACTGGAAAGACCAATCTGCAAGCAATCTAACCACGAGACTCAAAACTGAATTGCTAGCAGATCCCTGGTTCCAAAATAACCAACAAATCTTGATGAAAAGATGACCTTGCATGGAAGGGGACAAAACTCTATGTCCTAGAATCCCTACGTACCCTAGTTCTCCAGAAGAGTTACGATGCCAAACCAGCAGGCCACTTTGGGTTCCTAAATACTTTACACTTAGCCCAGAGGCAGTTCTGATGGCCTGGCAAAAATGAAAGATATGGATAGTTATGTGAAAAGTTGCACCATCTGCGCCACAATGAAGAGATGACCAGGACCCCCCCCCCCCCGGACTGCTGCAAACAGTAGCAGAGCCAACGAGGCTGTGAGAGGAGATCGCAATGGACTTTATAGTAGAGTTGCCAAAAAGTGGGGGAAACACAGTGATTTGGACTGTAATAGATCTGTTCTCCAAACAGGTGCAATTCATACCCTGTAGCGGACTACCCTCAGCTCACAAAATGATTAAACAGTTTGTGAAGCATATCTGCATGGAGTACCTCAAAGAATTATCTCAGACAGATGGGTCCAGTTCACGGCTAAGTTCTGGAGGAAGTTCTTGTGGTCCATTGGGCCATCAGGGTCTTAATTCAGCTTTTCATCCAAGCACCAATGGGGCAGCAGAGAGACTGAACACCATGATAGAGCAGTACCTGAGGTGTTACGTGAACTATCAGTAGTCCAATTGGGCAAATCTTTTATCTTTTGCTGAGGTTGTGTACAATAATGCTATTCACAGTAGCACAGGACTCACACCGTTCAAAATAGTGAGCAGTATGGACTTCGTCCCAATGCCTGAGTATCCAAGGGTTCCCCCCTCCTCAGTCAGCTTGACTGATTGGATGTCGATGCTAAAAGCAACCTGGGAAAATGTCAAAAAGGCACTGGCTAAAGCGGCACAACCTATAAGAAACCAGCAGATAAACATCGGGCTCCGCAATGACCATTCCAGGTGGGAGACAAGGTTTACCTCTCCACAAAATATTGGAGATTAAAACTGCCTAGCAAGAAACTGGGGGCGAAGTTTATGGTATCATTCCCCATAGCAAAGATCATCAACCCAGTCACAGTACAACTGAAACTACCTCAATTGCTGGGGAAGATACACCCAGCGTTTCATACCTCTTGGGCAGCCTCTTGAAACCTGTGATTGGATCCACTCTGAGACCACTACCCCGGGAGCTCCAGGCCCTATGGTCATAGGGGGTCAAACCCATTATGAAGTTCAACCAATCCTCGATTCGAGGTGGCACAGGAGACAACTCCAATACTTAATCAAGTGGAAGGGCTACTCCTTATCAGAGGCATCTTGGGTAAAAAGTAGGAATATCCAGGCTGATCGTCTTATAGTGGAATTCCATGCAGAAAATCCAGGCAAGCCTGGGAGAGGAACGCATCCCTAAATTATGTACCTCTACTCAAATTGTCTTTGAGTCACACAGATCGCTTTCGGGAAGTGAGGGGAGCCGGATGTCAACTTCTAAAGCATTGCCATGACTATTATCAAGTTGGCATTTGAGGGAGGCATACCTTCGGCCAGAGTTGGATCTCATATTTCTACAACCTAGTTCGTGAATATGATCTATGACGCATGATAGGAGGGACAGAGGAGTAAAGTTTAAACGCAATTAAGCGAAAGTCCGTTTAGGCTCCACAGAAGTCCGTACCAAGATGTTAGTCCTAATAAATGAAAGGGGTTTTTTGAACTTTATCTCGAGGCTCGTAAATTAATTAGGTCAGCTTTTGGGAACTTCACATTTCTATTGCATAAAGAAATGTGTCATTAGGCACCTCAAGTAACCTGAAATATTTTATATACCAGTGGTCAGAAAGAGATATTGCCAAAATTCCTTTACCCTTAAAGGTTATTTAGTATCAAGATCTAGATTTTCATGTCATTGCAGAGACTTGAGAATATACATGCAGTAAGCTAAGGATTCAGGGATTACTATAAGTATCTGGTTTTTCTGACTTGATAAAATGAGTAGGTAAATGGATCTAGTCATCCTGGTTAAGGATAACTTTGGATACATGCCCATGTTTCAGAATATGCCCACATGATGATAAGATTGGTTTTAAACAAACTAGTATGGCAGATAATATTTCTGACAATTATGACAGTACAAACATTTTCAGAATGACATCAAGACAACAATAGCCATCATACAATTTCTAAGGTTGCCTGATTAAATATATTGTTGTGAGTGTATCTTGACATTCAGTTTAGCCTTTTTTATAAAGTTGATGTATTATAAATAGTTTTTCAATGAATTTATAAATTTAACTTATTTCACAAAAATTGATGTCTTTATCTGAAAATATTGCAGCACAAAAAAAAGCTGTCTTTAACAGAATAATAGGAGCCTTTTTCCTCTTTCTGATCAGCTGACCTCCATATGAATAAATTGTGGCTCTGCAGAGACATTTATTTTTCCATATTGAAAATATGGCTTATTACTATTTTTATACTTTATTGTCTTCTGTTTTTGAAAACACAAATGCAGGAGCTCAGTACTACTTGTGAATCTTTGCAAAGTAAACTTTTTAGAAAAACCTTAGTTGTAGCAATAGCTCTATGAGATTTGGAAATAGCTCTGGGAACCTCCTCCTAGAAGAATGAAATATTTTGGAAAATATTAAAAAGACATTATAAAATATTATTTCCTAAAAGAGAATTGAAGAAACATGCTCTAAAAGACAGAAAGCAGCCCCCAAGGCTTTCTTAATAGCCTACAGCAGATGCCAACACTTAAGAAATAAAAAGTTTATTGAAAAAGGAAGATAATTATCTAGATAGTTCTATTAGTAAGCAAAGCAAATACTGCAGGCAGAAATCCACTCAAGGCAGGATATTTTGAAACTCCTGGGCAGAATGGTAGGATTAGAAAGCAGCTCCTCACCCAAGATCCAACACAGGATGAAAGACAATTAGCCACAATAGGAATTGCCCAACACGCTTTCATAACACAAGCCCTCATTGCACCCTCAGAGCAGTCCAAACTTTAAAGTCACAAACCTGGGAGCTCAGAGATAAATAATAAACCAGAGGTTGATCAGATTAGTTCAGACAAACACCTAGGATTTGCATTGCCTATAGACCAGCTATGATCCCTACATCATCCCATAGGAATCTGACAATAGCTAATAGAATATTTATTTATTTATTTTATTTGTCAATAAGTACAAAGAAAGAAGTATGAAAAACACATGAAAAAATGGCACAAATAAATGGATAAAACAAGCAAAACATAGCCATAAACACATAAAAAGGGTACATATAAATGAGACAGCAGGACAGGGACGGTAGGCACACTGGTGCACTTATGTACGTCCCTTAGGGACCTCTTAAGAAATGCATAAGGTTCACAGTAGACAGCTTAAGGTAAAAGGTACGGGGGTTAGAAGAACTAACAACAGGATCGGGTATGGTGTTCCACACATTTACTATTCTATTGCTGAAATTGTTTTTCCTGCAATCAAGACTCGAATAGATTACATTTAGTTTGTATCTATTGAAGGAAAAGATATTAAGTTACTCTTTAATAAAATGTTAAAAGGTTGCTTTTGTATTCTTTTACGATGTTAAATGTATAAGCCATTATATTCTTGCCTAAAATGTGTAATAAGTAACTATGTTTTTACTAACTACAAAATATGTTAAGGAAACAGGATAAGATAAAACTTTGTTATTACAGGAGGCTATGTACAAGTTAGATAGGAAGCCATCTGCTCAGACGAAGGCACCAGAAAAACCAAATAAGAGATAGGGGCCTCTCAAGTAAATGTCAAGTTGATCCTTTACAGTATGGAATGACAAAGGAAACGATGTAAATGAATGAGCAGGAAGAGGGGGAGTTTCTGAGGAGTAGAATGTATAAAAGGTATTGTTTGAATGCTATTCTTTGCTCTCCTTGTACTCGATCCACTTGGGAGGAGACTTGGAGGCCGCTTTTGCAAACACTTTTTATTTTTTTCTGTAAATAAACCTTTTTTGAATTGTGAACCAGACTTGTCTCTGTGTTGTGAGGATTTAATAATTGGGTTTTTATCTCACAATCTTGGCGCCCAACGTGGGGCTTAAGGGCCTCATTTGGGAGTACTCAAGTTATTCTGGGGGCGCGCTGGTTGATTTCAACTGCCTAGAGTCATATGAGACTGGACTTCCATTTGCAGACCCCATACCGGAACTAAATTGACAGCTGTGGTTTGCAATATCAAAAGGAAACAGAGGGAGTCAACGGCTGAGACCCCAGGACCAGGCAACTCTGTGTACAGACCCAGGTAAGAAACTTTTGCCCCAAAGGAGGGAAATGTGCAATTGTACCTGGGTGGTCAGGAGAGATTGTGGGAGGTTTTTCAATAATGGCAGTGTGTATGTGCTGGACTGTGTTCTGGGAATACTGAGTCCAGAGCAAGTGTGGACCTGAAAGGTTATGGTTCCTTACTCCTGCGAGGGGAAAGGCCAGCCTGAAGGGAAGTGGACTGATGCATGGATTTGGAGTGGCTGTAAAATTGAGAACCTCAGGAAACTATAGTCAGGGAAACTCTCAAGAGAATGGGGAATAATTGTAGTTGTGTTAAACCTAGGGTTAAGTAGTTTGAAACTACTGTTTGGAACAGGTGATCTAGAGAAAAAGATTAGGGCTGTGTTAGCCCACTGGAACATGTTGAAAAGTTGTCTTTAAAAAGAAAAGTGGAGTTCAAATTTGTGTGAGAGCCCTGGCTAGGTGCAAATGATGTGTGAAGGTCTTTATACATCTTGATCATTAAAGAGAAGCCAATGTCTGCTGGGAGATTCAAGATAGATAGAGGATTTCACCCCCAGGGCAAAGATATGTAACAACAATCAAGTGCTTGAGAAAATACAAAAATGTTTGTAACTTCAAGTAAAAGTGAGAAGTTACTAAAACAAGAATCCTGAATTGTAAATAGAACTGAATAGTCCTTTAGGGAAAATACTTAGAGGTTGGGAAGCCCCTCCATATGTTGGGGCTGACCAAAGAAGATATAGTTAGTTTATGCTGTTATGTCTGGTAGGAAGACCTAGGAGTAGAAGGAAAAAAATACTGCAGTGTTATAAAGATCTTGAGAATTTACCATTCTAAAAAAAGCCAGAAAATTCTGAAGGAACTAAGAATAAAGAAGAAAAGGTTTATTGTTTTTCCCACCTGGGATTTAGTAGGTAATAAAAAAGGGATAAAGCCTGACTAAATGGGAAGGCACTGATAATTTGACTTGAACAATTTGATGTTATTTCTGTTAAAAAATCTTAGATGTGCATCTATAATAATAGTGTGAAGAATTGAATGGGATTGAGTTGATTGCGATATGTTTGGCTGGCCAGCAAATTAAATAAATAAAAACTAAAGTTTGACCCAAATATATTTCAGAGCATGGACCCAAAATATTTCATTTAGATTGTTTATTTTATTTTTGAAGCTGTTCTTCTTACCCCTATTATTTTTCCCCTTCTTTAAATGTCTTTATGTTTGTGTGCATTTTGAATGCTTTGTTTGGGCATGACAAGTTGTTGCCCTTTTAGAAAGAAAGTCTAAAAGATGGAAATGTGGAATGTAAATTGTGGCAGTTCAGAAAGTATATGTGAATAGAGATATGCAAGAGAGAAGAGAGGATAAGAAAGTAGTGTTGTCAGCTGTAGGAGTAATGATGGATAAGAAGTTAGGTGACCAGAAAAGACAGAGAAGGGACTTTGGAAATTGAGGACAATGAAGAGGAATGTGGGCAGGACAAAGTGAAAGAACTCAGTGTTTTAGATGTGGAAAGAATGGATGGACATTTTTCTAGAAACTGTCCACAAAAGGAAGTAGAAAGAGAGAGGGAACAGCAAGTATATTGACTGATGGATGAGGATGAAGAATAGGATGGGGAGGGGAGGGTGAAATATTTGTTGGTCATTGTGGATCATTTGATTCGATTGATGGAAGCATTTCCTTGTGTAACTGCAAATGCAAATATTACTGTTAGAATTTTGTTGGAACATATCATATCCAGAGAAAAAAGTGGGAATATCACCATTTAAGATGTTATTTGGAATACCAAGTGTTGTGTTCTGAGTTTGCGCTGACTAAAGGTTTGAGCGGGAAAGCGCTCGACAGCCGATTGGCTGATCGTTTGACAGCTCCTCTATAAATAGGGAGCTGTCCAAACGAGCAGCGCGCGTTCCTATCTAAGCCGGTTCTGAAGTGTTAGCTTGTACTTTAAGGGAATAAATTTGTTAGCCTTTTATTCCTGTCTCTGCCTCAGTTCTTCTGGCTACCCACGGGTCCTTGGTACACACCACTGGCGACGAGGATGGGATTGCCAAACTGAGGTACGAGAAGCTGAAGTCACTGATAGCTGAAGTCACTCGCTGAGTCACTAGAACCGCGCTTAATCATACCGCGACGAGACGTCGTTGGTTCTGACAGGAATGGCCACGTTAAATTTCGCGCCATTCAACTATGGAGCCGAGACATGGGAGTCGTACACGGCTCGATTTGAATGCTTCCTGGTCGCACACGACCTTACCGAGCTGACAGATGAGAGGAAATGCGCGTTTTTCTTGTCGGTGTGTGGCTCAGACGTTTTCCACACAGCCAGAGCTCTGACAGCTCCTGACCCGATAAAGGCCGTTCCGTGGCCTGAGCTAATGGCCAAACTGAAGAGCCATTACGCTCCGTCCCCGTCTAAGATAGCCAGCCGGCACGCCTTCCATCAGCGCAGCCAAGCTGAGGGGGAGTCTGTGAGTGCCTACGTTGCTGCCCTACGATCCGCCGCCCTGCACTGCGAGTTCCGGGACTTAGATGAAGCCCTTCTCGACCGTTTAGTGTGTGGCCTCCGCGACCTCAAATTACAGAAGAGGCTGCTAACAAAATCAGACTTGTCGTTCCAGAAGGCCTTCGAAGAAGTTCGAGCCTCCGAAATAGCTGCTGCTTCCCTAGCCACCATCGCGAAAGCCCGGGCCGCCAACGCCGCGCAGCCTGCCAATGCCTTTAACACAGTAACCAGCCAGCCAGACTCGGAAAGCGAAGATTCCGATGCTGAAGCAGATAATGAGGACATCAACCGCCTTGATGAGGCGAGCAGAAAGAGCTGGCAACGGAAAAAGGGCAGGCCTAAATCTGCATGTAGTGGTTGCGGAGGTAACCACGAAAGAGCTGAGTGCAGATTCAGGCAAGCCCTCTGCCAGCGCTGTGGCAGGAAAGGTCACATCGCTCGAGTGTGCCGAGCCGCACAGCCCATGTCCTCGTCCGAGTCACAGACTGAGAGGTCGCGGCCATATCGTCCCAGAACAGAGGGCCCTAAGAAAGCGAGAGTGGACTGCCATTCCATTCTCCGTAACTCTCACCATAGTCTCTCGTGCAACCAACTTCAGAAGAAAATTCAACTGACAGTCATGGTCGAGGGGAAGCCCTGCGAGATGGAGCTCGACACTGGGTCTGCCACATCCATCGTGTCATGGAGCACCATCAAACGCATCGTGCCGCAGCTTTCGAAACGCCAGCTGAACGATTGCCATATCACACTGAGAGACTATCAGGGCAACCTGATCCCAATAATTGGCACCCGCAAGGTCAGAGTGCAGTTCAAGGGGTTTGACGGCCGCCTACCCCTCATCGTAGTCGACGGACGGCTGCCCAGCCTTCTCGGCCTCGACTGGTTCCAGTCCCTGGGTCTGCAGATCAACGGAATTCACCACCTCAGCTCCAACGCACTCGACTGCCTGGTCAACGAGTTCCCCGAAGTCTTCGATGGCAGATTAGGCAAGTACACGGGCACGCCGGTTTCCTTTAACCTCGACCCGTCCGTACAGCCGGTGCGGATGAAGCCTCGCCGGGTGCCCATCGCCCTCAAACCAAAAGTGGACGCTGAACTGGACAAGTTAGTGGCTCAGGGCATTTTGGAGCCAGTGGACCATGCCAGATGGGAAACACCCATTGTGCTACCCATCAAGCCGGATGGCAGCGTGAGGATTTGCGCTGATTACCGCTGCTCCATCAACCGTGCCTTGCCTTCCCACGCATACCCAGTACCGGTGGTTCAACATCTGCTGCACACCTTGGGCGAGGGGACTGTGTTCGCGAAGCTCGACCTCGCCCAAGCCTATCAACAGCTGGTCGTGGACGATGAAGCCGCTGAAGCACAGACAATTGTCACGCACCGAGGTGCGTTCCGTTGCCGCAGACTGCAGTTTGGGGTCAGCATTGCCCCGGGACTGTTCCAGAGCTTAATGGAGAGGCTGCTCCAAGGACTACAAGGCGTCGTCCCCTATTTCGACGACGTCCTTGTTTCAGCCACCTCCATGGAGGAACTCATGGCACGTTTGCGCATGGTTCTCCAAAGATTCCAGAAAGTGGGCCTGAAGGTTAAGAGAGACAAATGCCAGGTTGCGGTATCCCAGATAGAATTCTTAGGGTTCCTCATCGATGGCAAGGGCATCCACCCCACGGCTGCCAAAACCAAAGCCATCGTTGAGGCCCCTACTCCGAAAAACAGAGCTGAATTACAGGCCTTTTTAGGCCTACTTAATTTTTACGCTGTCTTCCTTCCCCACAAGGCGACAGTCGCTGAGCCACTGCATCGCCTCCTTGACTCGGGTGCCCCTTGGGTGTGGGGCCGCCGGGAAGCATCCGCATTCATAGCAGTCAAGCACCTGCTTGTTTCCAACGATGTGCTGGTGCAGTACAGCGAGCATTTGCCCCTTGTGCTCGCTTGTGACGCTTCACCCTATGGGGTGGGCGCCGTCCTGTCCCATCAGTTACCCAGCGGAGCAGAGGTGCCAGTTGCCTATTTTTCCCGCACGCTCTCTGCCGCTGAACGTAACTATGCCCAAATTGATAAAGAGGCTCTTGCCATTGTGGCTGGGGTGCGCCGGTTCCACCATTACTTGTACGGCCGCCCATTCCAAATTGTCACCGATCACAAGCCCCTGCTAGGGCTGATGGCAGGAGATCGCCCTGCCCCACAGGTTCTCTCCCCACGCATGACCCGCTGGTTTGTGTTCCTGGCCTCCTACGATTATCAGCTGAACTACAGACCAGGGAAGCAGATCGCCCACGCTGATGCTCTCAGCCGCTGCCCCCTGCCAGAGGCCGTGGACGACCCTGCTGCTGCCGCGCCGGTCTTCCTAATCGACGACCTCAATCTTCCTCTCTCTGCCGCCGACATCGCCCGGGAGTCCGCAAGGGATCAGGTAATTTCCCGGGTGCTAGACTGGGTTAAGCGGGGGTGGCCAAAGGACCCCGTAGACACCGTTTACCTTCCCTTTAAATCTCGCCTAGCGGAGCGAGGAATGACAAAAGAAATGATGTAAATGAATGAGCAGGAAGAGGGGGAGTTTCTGAGGAGTAGAATGTATAAAAGGTATTGTTTGAATGCTATTCTTTGCTCTCCTTGTACTCGATCCACTTGGGAGGAGACTTGGAGGCTGCTTTTGCACACACTTTTTATTTTTTTCTGTAAATAAACCTTTTTTGAATTGTGAATCAGACTTATCTCTGTGTTGTGAGGATTTAATAGTTGGGTTTTTAACTCACACTATTGATAGCCCTTGTTATTGCAATTGAAGGTTATGTTCTTGTACAGGAACAGGAAGCTCAAGTACAAAGAAGATATAAAAGAAAGTATAAAACCCATCCACTCGCAATCCCATTTTGTTCGGCTGACCCAGAATTCTCTTTGTGGTTCTGTTCAATAAACAATTTTTCCAATTAATCTCCATATTGCTTCTAGCTTGGAACTGAAGCAGATATATTTTCCTTCCAACATGGCATTTGGCTCATTTTTCTCCCTGTCTTAAGAACTCTCCACGTTCCAGACCAAAGCATTCATATTTAAACTGAGGTTTCAATTAGAGGCATTGTTCTTTTAACTTAAAGCCCCGCCCATTCCTTCCGCTGCTTAAGGATACGGTATACACCAATCAACCCTTCCCCCTCCTCTAAATCCCGTCAGCTCCGGTCAACAGTCGAAGCTCTTCCTCACCAATCGTCTAGCAGCAGCTACAATGTGCGCGCCGTGGGGGAGGGGGCGGTTATCGCTTGTTATTTCTAGTACACGCAGGCGTTGTTTGGCGCGTGCGTGTTCTTTCTTCCATCCCGATGTTTTTGGAGTAAATAGCAAGAGCCTCGCGGCTTGCTTGGACAAAGACTGAAAGATGGCGTGCGCGTTCTCTCCGACTTAATCCTGACTCTCCAGCACCCTCCCTCCCTTTGGAACTGCCGCTATTTTCTGATTGGACGCCTGGTGCCCCGGTCAGCTGTCAGGAATCGTAGAAGCTAAGTCTGCAAGGAGTGCGGAAGGGGGTGAGACAGTCTCAAGACAGAGGCATATGGTCGCATGTACCTATCACGTTTCCTTTAATTCAGTGGTGATAGTCTATAGGCGCATGCTACCAAAGAAGATTCTGATCAAAGCCAGGAAAAATGCAAAACTACCTCCTTCTATGACAGCTGCCATGCTAATGTAAAGGAAGGCGCAACTGGCTCTTTTATCGGACCAGTCACCTTTTGAGACGCTTGCTTTATACTGGAGTTCTCCTCCTCTTGCTGTCGGATATTGGAAGTATTGGACTGGTGCAGACAACTCCAAAGGTTAGAGGGGTTCTCCCATTTTCCCCCTCATATTAGTTTAGCTGCCTGAAAATGACAAGCAGCTCAAGATGGTCCACCACTGCTTAGACTTGTGGGCTGGGGACACACAGGGAGATTTTAAGGAATTGTTGAACTAGCTTTTATCTTCAGCTTTCGACCACTTTGCTGAAGAAAAGAGAGAATGGGCTGGAGCTGGGGTTGGTGGAGCTAAGAAATCAGAGAAGTTATCTGATAGCTTCCATTTTGCTGCATCTTTCTTGCATTATGCTGAGGGTGAGCATGGACAACTGTCCACCTCTTTGCTCTCTGTCAGTCTCCTTTATTGCAGTGCCTACTGCAGAGAAAGGTGGAAATGTCTGTATGGATGATTTTGATGCAATTGCAACTTGAATTCTGCTGAACTATGTCTTACAGAACTGCAAGTAGTATTTCCTTTATAGGTCTTAGGTGGGTCTTGCAAATAAGGTATTTCTAGCTCTGATATAATTCCATAACAGGGTGACTTGAGGGAAATAATGCTATACATTTAATATATAATTTCACAAATTCTTTATTCCTTTATGGAATTTATGTCTTCCCAAAACAGATACATGCAATGGTTGTAATAGATTGAAATTATAATTAGAATTGTATGCATATTACTGATTCAAATGCATTGAGATTTATGCATTGAGATCTATGCAGTGAATTGAGTTCTTAATATAGATTCTTAAGATTCAGAGAAAGTGATAGAACTAGAATGGGTTATAGCTTTTTTAAAGAAAGGAGCATAGATAATGGATTTTAAAGAAAATAACAGTAAATGTAAATGTGTCAACTTACATTCTATTAATTGTGTGCTTAGGTTGTAGTTTTCAACATAGCTTCTAGTTTAGAAATCAGTGCAATAATTTTAGCTAAAATTACACTGATTGGTTATTAGTAGTTTATTGCTGTTTTTCTCCACAGACTTATTGTAATGGCTCCTCTCCTAACTTGAGAAAGTAAAGACTCTTGAAATGAATTATTTCAAAAGGAACCTTTAATCAAGCAGGATGGAAACCACTAGAAGCAAAGCAGCATCTGAAAACCTTTAGGCCATGCAAATGGGATTAAGCTGATAATGATCCCTCCCCTTTGTCCGATTGTAAATTCTGACCAATACACAAGTGTGAAGATGCTTCCTTAACTCTTCTGTCCTGGGAGTCAATACAGCACATGTTCCCATGGCTATCTCTAGTTAGACATAAAAATTATATATCCCACATGGCTACCATAAACATCCCTCCAGAGATGTTGGGACCTTCAGTCTCCTGGTGACAGGAAAGTTGTAAAGTTGTAAAACTCAGTTGTTTCAGATGTAGCTAATGATTTAGCTCAGAGGCTCTCCTCCTCCCAATTGAATGGCAGTATCACTTTTAGGGATCTGACACTTATATAAGTGTAAGGAGGGTTACATGAATATAACTTCAAGTACACCTAAGGGCATAGTAAACTTGACTTTATGATGGCATTCAATTTAATTTGTAAGAAGGTATTATATAATAGAAAGCACAATGTTCAATAATCCTGCTCTGGCTTTTTCTTCTTTCTTTTATCTGATTTAATTTAACCATTAATATAGCTGGGCCTGGCCAGTAAGCTTATTAATTTACATTTATGGACTAATAAGACTAATGTTTGAGCTTGCAAATTCATGGAAACATCTGAGTACAAATAATTTTTGCTAAGTACCCATGGATACTGTGAAATTAAATAATATTACAGATTGTTGTTACATTATTTTTGCATATAGAACCTTTAAATATTAAAAAGAAGATTAATATTTCTAGTTTACATCAGTTTGAATACTATTTCATGAAAGGAGAACACATAAGATTGTCCTTAACTCCTCCCAACCATTAACTAAATCTGTCCATGTTGCAGCTATGTCAAAATGTTTTCCAATTTGTGCTAGCCAATCTGCATTGTCCACTTTGTATGTTATGCTTCAATTCCTTATAACTAAAACAATTAACTCTGATTGACTACTGCAACCTGTGGTGGGAATGACCACTCTGCTTTGTGTTTGTTTTTTATTATTATTATTATTTATTTTTCAGAAAATACGTTTATTTCCATTTCATTCCATACAATCACATGTATACTGTGCATAACCGGGGCATATAACATTGAATAATAAACACAGCCCTCGCTTTTATAGACAATACCCCCCAAAATACAAACCCAATATACCACCTTGACCCACCATACACCCTCTTTCACCCCCCTCCAACTTTCATTCTTCCTTCCAACATACCCCTCTACTTCCTACTTCCCCTCCCCCTCTATCACTCCTCTCTCCCAATACATTCCCTCCCTTCCTTCTCCTCCTACCTCTCTCCCACCCTCTCCACCCCTCCTTCTTCTTTCGCTCTGCTCCTCCCTTCGGTGTACCTCTATTGTCTATCAATATGTTCAGCTTGTCCTATTTTTAGACTAACATTAAAAAGCCACAGTATACAAGTGCAATCATGTGCTTTAAGATCTGGCACATATTATATTTTCCCCCTCCCCCTCTCCCCCTAGAACCCCACCTCCCTCCCCCCGACTTCCCAGAGCCCGTACATGGTATAACTTTTTAACAAACACAGTCTAAAATGTCTTAAAACAAAGCATCGGGGGAAAAAAAGGTCGATAAGATCTCTACGTTGAACTCAGCTTCTTACTGTTACCCAAATTTAAACAGTTTAAGTTATTGCTAATCTTAAGCATAGGCTATCTGGAGTTTCTTAGTACCATATTTGCTTTGTGTATAGTCAATCCATTTTTTCCAGTCTCGTTTATATCTCTCGTTTGAATGTTCTTTAAGATATGCTGAAATTTTTGCCATTTCGGCTAAGTTTATAACTTTCAAAGTCCATTCTTGAGTTGTAGGCATGTCTTCCTTCTTCCAGTATTGCGCCACCAACAGTCTTGCTGCCGTTATTAAGTACAGAACCAAGTTAATCTCTACCGCTGTAAAATCAGTACATATACCTAGTAAAAACAACTGAGGGGTGAATTTTATCCTTCTTTTGAAGATATTTTGCAGGATCCACCATATTTTTATCCAAAATGCCTTAACCTTACGACATGTCCACCATATATGAAAATATGTAGCGTCAAGAGAACCACATCTCCAACATTTAGGCTGTACATTCGGATACATAGAAGCAAGCTTTTTGGGATCTAAATGCCATCTATAAAACATCTTATAAAAATTTTCTCTCAAATTTTGTGCTTGTGTGAATTTCACATTTCTTACCCATATTCTTTCCCATGTGTCCAGCATTATTGGTTCCTCAATATTCTGAGCCCATTTTATCATACAGTCTTTAATCAGTTCCGTTTCGGAATCCATCTGTATTAGTACATTATATATCCTCTTTATATGCATTACGCTTTGATCTCTTATTTGTTTAAACAAATTATCCTCAGCTTTTACAAAGCCAGTTTTTTGATCTATTTTCCACCTAGCCTGTAATTGGCCATACTGAAACCACGTTTGAACTACCTTCTCCTCTTTAAGTACCTCTAAAGATTTTAATTGTAACACCCCCCTTTCTAAAGTAAGAAGTTGTCTGTAAGTGGTTCTATCGTGTTTTTGTTCTATATTCATATTTTGAATTGCATGTCTAGGAATTGCCCACATGGGCAACTTATCGTTTAGTTTGTGTTGATATTTTTTCCAGACCCGCAATAAAGCATTTCTTAAAATATGATTTTTAAAATTCTTATCCAATTTTTTGTTAAATAACAAATAAGCATGCCAACCATATACCAAATCATGTCCCTCGATATTCAATATTCTATCATTGGTTAAATGGGTCCAGTCACTAATTGCAGATAATGCCACTGCATCATAATATAATTTTAAGTTAGGTAATTTCAATCCTCCTCTTTCACGTACATCTTGCATTATTTTCATCTTTACCCTCGGCTTCTTTCCTGCCCATACAAATTTGTTGATACCCTTCTGCCATTCTAAAAGATTCGCATCTCTTTTAAGTATTGGTAACATTTGAAAAAGAAATAAATTTTTTGGTAAGATGTTCATTTTCACTGCCGCTATCCTACCCAGCAAAGATAAATGCAATTTCTCACACCTTTTCATCTCCGTCTGTATACTATGCCAAAGTGGTTCATAATTATGCTTATATAATTTCCCATTTGAAGTTAAAATATTAACTCCGAGATATTTGACTTTTTTAACTACCTCACATCCTAACATCACTCTTAATTCTTCCTTTTGTTTAGTATTCATATTTATAGCTAATATTTTAGTTTTTCCTAAATTTATTTTAAAGCCAGACACTTGACCATATTGATTAATCGTATTCATTAAGACCGTACTGGATTCCTGCGGTTGTTCCAATATTATGACCAAATCATCCGCAAAGGCGCGAACTCTATATTCTTGCTGTCTAATCTTGATCCCTTTTGGACCATCCAAGCCCCGTATTTTATTCAACAATACTTCCAAAGTTATAATGAACAATAGTGGGGACAAAGGACAGCCCTGTCTTGTACCTTTTTCGATTTGAAAGGAGTCTGTTAAACTTCCATTGACTATGATTTGGGCTGTTTGCTGCTGATATATTGCTTTAATTGACTGTAAAAAGCCATCTCCTATCTGCATTTTTTGCAATATCTTCAACAGAAATTGCCAATTAACTCGATCAAAGGCCTTCTCAGCGTCCAAAAATATGAATGCGGCAGGGATTTGATTGTTCTTTCCCAAATATTCTAAAGCATTAATGATTAATCTAAAATTGCTCTTCATCTGTCTCCCCTGTATAAAACCTGTTTGGTCAGTATGTATCAATTGTTGAATAGCCACCATTAACCTATTTGCTAATATTTTAGTAAAATTTTTATAATCTACATTAAGTAATGAAATAGGTCTATAATTTTTTGGCTGAGTAATATCTTGATCTTCTTTGGGTATCAACGATATAAACACTGTCTTCCATGATGGGGGCACTTTACCTTCCGATTGAATTTTATTAAATAATTCTCTAAGAGGTTCTACCATTTCTAACTGTAAGTTTTTAAAATAAACCGCCGTTAAACCATCTGTACCTGGTGCTTTCCCTAACTTTAATTGTTTGATTACCTGCAGGATTTCCCCAGAGGTTATTGGTTGGTTCAACTTTAGCCTATATTCTTCTCTAACTAGGGGGATTTTCTCTTTATCTAAATATTTATCTATGTCTAAACCCCTAATTTTGTCCCCTTTGTACAATTCTGTAAAAAATTCCCCAAATGCCTTTTGGATCTCCTCCTGTTGAAACACCTCCTTCCCTCTATAACGCAATTTGGATACATTTCGAGTTTTTCTTTTTTTCCTAATCTGATAAGCCAACCACCTGCCGGGTTTATTTGCGTTACAGAAAGTATTGTGTTTTGCGTATAATAAACTGGTGGCTACCTGGTCAGAGATCAGCATATCAAATTGGGATTTTAATATGGAGATTGCTTCCTTAGCCTTTATATCGCCTGGATTCAGTGTTAATTCCAACTCTTTCCCTTTAATTTCCTCTTCCAATTCTTTTCGTTTTTGCCCTTGTTTGTGTCTATGTATTTTGTTTATATTCATCAGTACTCCTCTCATATACGCTTTGCTTGCATCCCATACATATTCCATAGATGTGCCCTTATGTTGAGAACAAAGTATTCAGATAACAATTTTTTACAATCATTAATGTACTTTTCATATCTAAATAAATTTTCATTCAACCTCCAAGACCTTCTTGCCTGCACTACCCTTCCCAGTTCCATCCAAACTGGGTTATGATCCGAAAGAACTCTCTCCGCAATCTTTGTCTTCTTCACCCTAGAAAGTAAATCATTAGTAATTAGTATAAAGTCAATCCTTGAAAGAGATTGATGTCTATCAGAAAAAAAGGTGAAGTGATATTCCTCTGCATTCCTTTCGCGCCAAACATCTCGCAATTCGAAATCGTCCATCATGTCAAAAAAAGATTTGGGTAACTTAGCTCGGAATTTAGTGTTCGGGCGAGATGTCTTCTTATCTCTTTTAGTGTCAATCACGCCATTCCAGTCGCCCAATAGTATACAAGACTTAAAGTCCCACTGTACTAATTTAGCATGGAGATTTCTGTAAAATCCATCTTGTTGTTGATTAGGAGCATAAATTCCCAAAAGTAATGTCTTTTTCCCTTCTAAGATTAAGTCTAGTGCGATATATCTTCCAAAGGGATCTGCTTCAATTAACTCGGCTTTAATGTCTTTTCTTAAGTATACAACTATGCCATTTTTCTTTTCCGTAGCAGAGGTCACAAAATGTTGACCAAGTTTGGGGTTAAACAAATATTTTTGATCAGTTCATTTGATATGAGTTTCTTGCAAACAAATTATATCATTCTTAAACTGTTTGAGATAATGAAATATTTTCTTTCTCTTCTGTGGAGAGTTCAGTCCGTTAACATTCCATGTCAAAATCTTAGTTGTCATTTTTGGTTGCCTGAAGCTTTTTTAGAGCCTCCCGCATGGCCTGTCTAACCTTTGGTCTGGCTCCTCCCATGGCTTCTGAGCTTGTTGCTGTGACTCCTTGATCAATGGCCGGTGATTGTTGAGATTGTTGCGTTATAGCTTGTTTTTCCATTTGTCTGGTAGTCGTACGGTTAGGTCTTTGTTCCCTGACCCCTTGCCCTTCTGGGAGGGGGAGATGGTACGTTTTGTCTGGTAGTTGTGTGGTTTGCTGTTTATCTTGTCCTTCTCATGGTCTTTCTCCATATCCCGATGATTCAGGGTGTCCCACCTTCAGAATCTTATGATAGAAATCTTGAGCTTTCCATACAGAGTTGAGACGATATCTTTGCTTGTCAAATGTAACTATGATACCAAATGGGACATCCCATCTATACTGTATCTGACGCTTTCTGAGCTCTTCCACCAAAAAAGCATAATCTCTTCTGGCTCTTAGCATTTGAGGTGGTATTTCTTTCAAGACAATCAAATCCTGTCCGCCAATTTGAAGCCTGGTATTATAGGACTCTTGTAGTATCATGTTTCTGAACTCTCTTGTAACAAAGTATATTACCACATCTCGGGGGAGTTGCTTCTGTTTTGCCGCCCAAGAATTAACGCGATAAATTTTGTCGATCTGCCAATCAAAATTGGATCCCGGTCTTCCCACCAGACAGTCAAAAGCCTCTGAAAACATCTGCTTTAAGTTCTCCTGCTTCTCTTCGCGCAGCCCCCTGTCTCTTAATGCAAGCTCCATCTGTTTATGCTGTATCATAATAATTTGTTTTTCAGCATTTTCAACTTTTTGTTCCACCACTTCAGTTTTAGATGTCAAGTTAGTTTTAGCTTCATTAAGAACCTCTAAGTTATCTTCCATTCCAGAAACATATTCTGTCAGTACATTTACAATTCCCATCATATCATCATTCATTTTGGTGATCTTAGTATCAAACTTATCATATAAGACTTTTATCTCATTCCTTATTTCATCTCTGAATTCTCTGAAAGTTTCTAAATTCTGTTCTCTAGATTCTCTGAACATTTCCAAAAAGAATTCTTTCGTTGGTACATCTCCACTAGGGGGCATAGAGGGTGGGGGCTGCAACTTTGTGCCAGGTATGGGGGACGTGGCTCTAGGAGGTAATTTCGCAGGATTTAATTTTGATGCCATTATGTCTTTGCTTTAAGCACTTAATCAAATTTTGCTAGCCCGCTGTGCAGCTTACAAAAAAAAAAAAAGGGGGAAAAATTCCTCCCTTTTTGCAGAGAGTTTACGGAAGGTTTCAAAAGACTGGCATTGCACCAAAACAGTTCAGCAAGAAAAAAAAAAAACTCTGTTTGGAATGTCTCTATATTAGCAAAGAGTCTTTGAAAACTTTTAGAGTTTGATAAGAAAGAATCTTCAAAGAAGTGGAGCTAATTAGATCGTGAAAGGCTATTCCTTTGATTCCTTGCCAAGGAATTAGGGATATACCATTATTGCAAATGCGAAAGCTAGAGAATCGCCATCTTGAAAACAGTTACACAAAGGAAGCTTTATAACACTGAAGCTAGGATTTTTCCTGGAAAAAGCAAATAAAGTTCTCAGGTACGGGCTCTGCTTGTATTAGTTTCAGATAAAATAGTTTCAGAAATTGTCCTAAGAGGGGTTTCCTTGCCTTGTGCTGTAAAGACAGCCGAGGTTTCTGGCCGGAGGTATGACTCAGCTTTGGTTGTCTCCCCCCTTCTGTTCGCAGCAAAAAAAAAGCTGCAAACTTCAAAGAAAGCCTTACCAGCTGGGTCTCTCTCTGCAAACTTCTTGCCTGAAGAATGAGATATCTACTGGATGTTTAAGTAGATAACGAGCCAGAAATCTGGGAGCAGCTCAATTAAGCTGCCGCCAACGGCAAAGTCCCGCCCCGGAAGGGAATGACCACTCTGCTTTGGTCATTGATATCCAGTGCCATTTTTCTAAAATGGTAGAAAAATAAAAAGCTGGAATTTTAAAAAGTTAAATTTACTAAAGACCTGTAATAGAACTTTCTTATTCTTATACTCGTTGAAATTGACAAGGATTTCCCACTTTCATCTTTTAATCTTTTAACAGAAAAAAATTGTATTAAAAGGTATGTATATGAAGCTAGACAGTTGTATCAGTCCAGGAGAGGTAAAAAAAATAGGTGAATCAGATAAAGCATTAAATCATCACCATGGCCGAATTTTAGGGAGAGGTTGAAATCTCAAAGAGTAGTGGCAGTCATAGCTATGGTATAAACCATTTGCACTATTACCTGACCTTGAGGCCCTATGCAAGGTCAGTCATGCTCTAGTCATTATTGCATGTTGCTATAATGAGTTAATTATTGCAACATACTCTATAGGCCAATGGTGGCTAATCTTTTTCTAATCATGTGCCAAAAGCAGGGGGAGCACAGGGGGGTCATGCACAGGCATGCCCACACCCATAATGCTTTTGGCCCATGATGGACCCATTTTTCACCCTCCTCAGGCTCCAGAGGCTTTCTAGGAGCCTGGAGAGGGCAAAAACAGCCTCCCATGCCCCCCGGAGGCTCTCCAGGGGCTTCAGGAGCTTCCTAAAGGCTCCAGAGGGCAAAAAAATGGCCCTACAGGCAACCTGCCCATTCCCAAACTTCTGGTTTGCACTTTGGGTGGTTTTTCCCCTTTGCTAAACCAGGGAGGGGCAAAGCCATGTGATGCACCCAGCCTGTGGGTGCATCACATGGCTTTGCCCCTCCCTGGTTGATACCTCTGCTTCAGAGTATTTAGAAGCTGCAGCTAGTGCAGAATACAGTGGCACATCACAGTCCTGGGAGTCCCTAGGGCTGCTTATATAACACTATTACTGCACGAACTACATTGGTAACCAATTTAATTCCGAACCCAATTCATAGTACTCGTTCTTGTTGGTTTTTTTGTGAATTTTTTTAAAATTAGTTTTATTACAGAAAAAGCACACACACACACAAAAGAATCATCTTTCATTACATCTTGTAGAAAGCGTATCCATTGGTCACAAGTACATTTCATGCATTCCTTCCACAATCACATATAATACATTCAGTTTGAATTATATATGTTAAAAGTTTATATATTTTACTATCACCATACCACCATTTTCATTTAATTAAGATTTCAAGAACACAGCCACCTGCTGGCATTTTATTTTCTTCCCCCAGTCTCAATCAATCTGCCATATCTTTATATCTTTATAACATATTCTAAGAAAAGAGTCAATTAATAGGACATCTAACATTTCCTCTTCCTAACATATCTTTATTATTATTGTAGTTAACTAGAGATTATTTACTATTTTTCTCTTCTCTCCACCGGCGCAAAGAAGCAACAATCTCTAAACAACAATCTATTAATATGTGTTAACAAAATGACCATTTAAAATCTAAGACAATCTAAAAAATGTTGACATTTCTAGTTGATAATCACCAAAGTATACATTAACATTGCCTTTTGTTTTTGTAGTTAGAAACAGAAAAAAACCAATTGTTTGCTATTTCTAATCCAAATTAGAATTTCTAATTGATAATCACCAAAGTACGCATTAACATTCCCTTTTGTTATTATAGTTAGAAGAAGACAGAAAAAAACCCCCAATTATTTGCTATTTATGTCACATCACCTCTCATTCTAATCCAAATTATTTATAGCTTCATAACAGGATCTAAACACAAATTTATAAGATTTATAAGTCTTTTCACCAAATCTCAGTTACAATTTGCGGACTGGTTATTTATCCTAATTAAGGCTATCATTTCATTGTTAATATCATGGTAAATTATATGTTAACGAATAAACATTCAGTGAGTCTACAAAATACTAAAGTCCATACTTATTAATCATCAAAAATTAGCTAGTTTTTATCATCAACTGGCATTATCAACCAGTTCCTTTCCAGTAGCAAAATGGTCCTTTCTCTCTCGCCAGCAGTTGTGTCATTTCTCTTATTCGCATCTTTTCAGAGTTCAAAACTTCTCTCTGCACCCTGTAGCTTAAAGGATCTCTCATTTAGTTTCGTTGCTCTTTAATTGTTATTGACGTAGGCTTAGCTTTGGTTACCAAACTTATTTCTGAATATATTTGTCTTCTTAATTCCATCCTTCTCACTCTTTTTTTCCCTCCTGCATCTTGAAGTTGGAGGAAAGGCTCCAAGTTGTCAAAAATACTTTTCCACCTTTCCCTTCTTTTCGCTGACCGCCTTGTTTTCGCAGATTAAGGACTACGTTTTTAACTAGTGTGTTGAATGTATGATGATACAATTGTGAGAGAGAATGCGCCCACTTTTTAATTTAATTAATTTAATTAATTTTATCACTGTATTGTATTTTTAACTATTATTGTGGGGTGTGTCTGAGTAGAATGCTTGGTTAGTGAATATGATAGGACTGGGGGTGCGACCTGGAGCCCCCTCCACTGAGTGCAGAAGCAGAAGTGAATGGGGGCCCGGATCCACCCCCCGTCCTAGAGTGAATGGTGTATGTGGCCTGTTGGGAAGAATGGGGGACATGGGAGAGGGAGGGGGTTGATGGGGAGGGGGGAGGGTTGGAGTATTTCGGTTACGACCGTTAGGGGCAGACATGATGGGACCTGTAGGGCTAGCCATTACCGAGGAAGAAGGACTCACTACATTACAGTGATTCCTTGTTCCGGCCCCTTAGGCTCACCTCAAGGACCTGGTGGCAGAGGAGATCAGGGCCCTGGTCTCAGGTTGCTGCTGCTAAATGCCAGGTCTGTTGTGAACAAGGCCCCCCTCATCTGGGACTTAATATTAGACGGGGTGGCAGACCTGGCATGTATAACTGAAACCTGGCTGGGCCAAGAGGGAGGAATCCCCCTCTCAGAAATGTGCCCAGATGGGTTCCAGGTGCTTCACCAACCATGACACCAGAAAGGGGTGGGGGAGTAGCAGTTATCATCCGAAAGTTGTTAGTTCCTCGCAGGATCCCTGCCCCAGAGATTGTGGGGTGTGAGTATCTCCTCTTGAAGGTGGACCTAGGGATTCAAGTGGGCTTGTTCATGACATACCGACTTCCCAGCTGCGTCACGACAGCCCTGCCTGTGCTGCTAGAGGCAGTAGCCGGGTTGACGGTGGAGTTCCCCAGACTAATGGTGCTGGGGGGGCTTTAACCTACCATCTCTTGGCGAACACTCGGATGGGGCACAGGAGTTCATGGCCTCCATGACAATAATGGACTTGACCCAAGTAGTTCAGGGCCCAACTCATAGAGTGGGACACACACTCGACCTTGTATGTCTCTCGGGATGGAGATGTGATCTGGAATTAAGGGGAATAGAAACCTCGCCCTTGTCATGGTCAGATCACTCCTTGCTGAAGCTTGACTTCAGGACACTATTCCCCCATTGCCGGGAGGTGGAACTGATTAAGTGGTTCCACCCCAGGCGCCTGATGGACCCGATGGGATTTCAGAGGGAGCTTGGAGAGATATCTGACTCCCTTGCCCGAAATCCGACCGAATCCTTAGTCGCTGCCTGGAATGTTGTGACCATGGTATCCTTCTGTGACATCTGGAGGAGGTGGAAGTGAGAGGCACCATTTTACAGTGGTTCTCCTCTTACCTCTCCGACAGGTCGCAGTTGGTGTTGGTCGGGGGGCAGAGGTCAACCCCTAGGCCCCTCAAATATGGGGTGCCGCAGGATTCGGTCTTGTCCCCCCTCCTACTTAACATCTACATGAAACCGCTGGGTGAGATCATACGACAGCATGGGATAAAGTACCATCAATATGCAGATGATACACAACTGTATCTATCAGCCCCATGCCAACTCAGTGTAGTGGCGGACGTGATGTGCTGATGCCTGGAAGCTGTCAGGATCTGGATGGGGATGAACAAATTGGTGCTCAATCCTGACAAGACTGAGTGGCTTTGGATGTTGCCCCCGAAGGATAGCCCAGACAGTCTGTCCTTGATCCTGGGGGGTGAAAACTTACACCCCTCAGAAAGGGCCTGCAACTTGGGGGTCCTCCTGGATTCGCAGCTGACTCTGGAGCACCATCTGCCAGCTATGACCAGGGGGGCCTTTGCCCAGGTTCGCCTGGTGCACCAATTGTGGCCCTATTTGACTGGGGGGGGGGCACTTCAAACGGTCACTCACGGCCTTGTCACCTCAAGGCTGGATTATTGCAATGCGCTCTACATGGGACTACCCTTGAAAAGCGTTCGGAGACTACAGCTGGTCCAGAATGCAGCCGCGCGAGCGATATTGGTTGTACCAAGGTAAACCCATGTTACACCTGTCCTCCGTGAGTTGCACTGGTTACCAATTGGTCTCTGGACACAATTCAAGGTGTTGGTTATTACCTTTAAAGCCCTACATGGCTTAGGACCAGCGTACCTGCGAGACCACCTACTGCCACATACCTCCCAACAGCCGATAAGATCCCACAGATTGGGCCTCCTTCGGATGCCGTCAGCCAGACAGTGTCGGCTGGCGGGCCCCTGGAGGAAAGCCTTCTCTGTGGCTGCTCCGACCCTTTGGAATCAGCTACCCCCAGAGGTCTGGACCTTACCCACTCTCATGGCCTTCAGGAAAGCTGTTAAAACCTTGCTGTTCCGGCAGGCCTGGGGCTGTTGACCTTATTGTTAAGGTCCAGCCTCGATTAGAACGAATGCGTGTTGTGAATTTTAAACTATTCTTTTTATTTTTCTTTTCTTTTTTTCTCCCTTCTTTGTAAGCCGCCCGGAGTCCTTCGGGATTGGGCGGCCTATAAATTTAATAATAAATAAATAAATAAATAAATAAATAAATATTTAGTCCATTAATGGATTCATCTGACGTCTTATCTTTATTTTCTATATTTCCATTCTCTTCTTTGGTCTCTGGGGCTCCAACCCCCTCCTCTTTTACTGTAGCACCCCATAAACTGTCCCATTGTCAAATCTCTCAAGTCCTTCTGAAATGTTTTGAAGTCCAGCCAGGATGTTTTGGATTATTAGGTTTTCTTCCTCTGAATATTGATCCATTTTTCAAAATGTAAAGGAATATAAAAAAAAGAAAATAGGAAAAGGAATCTGCCACTCTAGCCTGTCAAAATTTTAGGGGATGTGTCTGTATTCATTTTAAATCTTAAGCACAAGTTCTTTCAAAGTTTTTAAAGTATAAGGGTTCTTATTTTTTGCTTGTCTTTTCCTTCTCTTGCCAAAATGTTTCCCAGAAGCACTAATAAAACAGGTTTCGTGCTTTTAAGTCTTTATCAGGTTTTATAAGCGAATTCCAAACCCTTCCGTTGCAAGGTCAGTAAAACCAAATGAAGCAGAACAAAGGATACATTGTGTCCAAAGAAAAACAAAGTTCAGGCTTTGGCTTCCAAGTGGCAGATTCAATAGTTATTCAATTATTATTTTTTATGCTTTTCCCTTAGATAGCTTTAATATAATTTTAACCAATAGAAGGAAAAATTTGTTGAAATAAGAGAAAAAGTTTAATTTAGCCAAAGAAAAAATTAGGGTATTAAAAAAAATAGAGAAAAAAAGATCAGTCCATAGACTTCAAGCAGGGAAACAGGAAACGTTGCAATTACTTCAATCCACAAAACATCGTTACAAACTAGAACAGGAAATTTTTTAGTAGCAGTCCAATAAATATCAAATTCACCGCTTTATTCTTACTTTGAGGACTAGTTATTATTATTTTTTTAAGAAAAAAGTTTCTTAACGCAGATATTCTGAAAGTAAAAAAAGAAAAAAAACCCTACACCAGATGGAACACTTTCGCTTCATCTTTTCCTTCGGGAGCCGTCTCCGACTATGCCAGCCTGGGGGCTGTCTATTTGTCTTCGGTTGGAAGTACTACCCTTGGGTCAATCAGGGACTTTGCGGTGTCCCTGTGACTAGCAAGGTTTTGGCTTCCCTGTCACCGTCTCTTCGGGATGGTTTAAGTCCTACCGGACCATCCAAGGACAAAAGTTTCATCGGCGGACTCGGATTGTCGAGTCCGCATGATGTGTCGTTGCGACATTGACTCCTCCTCTTTTGGTACTGGTTGTTGTTTTTAAAGTCCTACTTGGCATGGGTCCAGGGTATCTGAGGAGCCATTTCTTCCCAATGGGACTAGCCTGCCCCACTCATACCAGTGGAAGAGGCCTATTAAGGAATTCCAGCATAAAGGTTCAAGGAGAAGAACCTTGTCCATTGAGGCCCCATTCTAGTGGAACACTTTACTATCAGAGATGAGAACTGCTTCTGGCCTTCCAGAACCATATTAAAACTTGATTTTATTGGTTGACCTGGAGACCCGAGCAGAACACTCACTGCTGGGGTTGGCTGACTGTTCATCCATCTCTTTATTATGGGTCATCTTGTTTTAAAATCTTAATCTGTGTAGTTTAGAGTTTTACTATTTTATTTTTTCACTTCTTTTATAGCTTGTAATCTGCTCAGAATAATTTTATAGAGAAGGTGGGTGGCATAAAAATTAATAACTAAAATAAAGAATTAAAATTAATCTGGTATATTTCAGATGGTTTATACATAAAGTGCAAGCTTTGCTTACTTGTTTTTATAATTATACATTTGTAATTAAAGAAAATTACAACTTAGAAAAAGTTGATTTGTCTCAGCTACTATTATTTTATTTATGTATTCTTAAATTATTAAAACCAAATTGGAATACTGTAGCAAAATACTTTAAATTGCAACTGTAGTTCAATAAATACATGCTAAGAGATTTAAAGATACAGTATCTAAATAAATGAATTTAATGAATGTGTAAAGTAATTTAAATATAACAATGCTGTTCCTTATCCTAAATTAAATATTGGAACATATCAAGAAATATTGGTTTCAGATGAAAATTTAGAAATCTAGGTCAAGGGTGTCAAACTTGCAATGACACATCGTCACATGACATATTACAACTTTTCCCCCTTCACTAAACCAGGGTGAGCATGGTCAGTGCATGACACATCTGGCCCATGGGCCATGAGTTTCATACCTCTGATCTAGGTGAAACTGAGTAAAACATTAATTTCAATAAGACAAATTTTAACATACCTTTTAATTTTTTACCATATCTTAAGTTTTTTTGTGAAAACAAATTATTCTGGCTAATAGAAAGAAAATGCCAGGCATGCCTCCTTCAATATCCAAGAAAGAAAAATCTCAACTCCATTTGAATAGAGATAAAGTACTGTTTATGTTTACCCACCACCCTTCCCCCAATTCCCCAATCCTATGTCCAATCTGCAACTCCCTAAGGTGTCATGTGGGGTGCATCTTCAAAAAACATCATCAAGTTGGTATGTGAGATGGCTGACCTTGACCAATTTCAAACACAGACCATCAGCATGCGCAGAAGATGGTGAGAACAAAACTCCCTTCTTCATAACTCGTCCAGCACCAGTAATTCCCCCTCCCAAATATCTCAAGCCCCCTCCCTCCCTGTTTCTTTTTTTAGATTAAAGTTTTTTATTTTTCCATTTTCCAGAGTGGGAGGAGGGAATGGTCACACGTGGGTTTTATCACAGCCTGATTGGTCCAAGACTGAGAGGAAATCTATAAATACTGGTGCCTGACCACTCCTAGCCCAGATTCTCTCTCAGTCTGGTCCAAACTGTAGAGTAGTTTGATAGGATTCTACTTTATTTTCTCCTTTTGGGTGAGTTCTATTCAATTTGAATTCTATTTGGCTAATTGGGCACTTTAAATCCTTTTAAACTCTAAATTGATCTGCTGCGGCCCCAAGGGACAGATCTCTGCCTCGGGCGGCTGGGGGAGGGCCCAGTGGGGCACTAGTCTCCCCCCCGCAGGCCAGGAGCCTTAGCCCATCCCTGGGTGAGCGGGGGTGCGGGCTCCATTCAAGCTGCTTAGAAGCGGCCGTTTCTGCAGCAGGAAAGATAAAAGAAACTTCGGAGCCTCGAGGGCGAGCGGCCCGCCTTGCAGCTGATCGCTCCGGACGGGGCCTCGCTGCAGGCTTCTTTGTTTGTGTTGCCGTGGAGACAGAGCAGGGGTGAGGAGAGCGTGTGTGTGTGCCGTGTGGCTCTCCCTGCTCATTTTAAAGCAACGCCGGCTGGAAAAGCCTGGCTGGGGTGCTGGCATTATTTCCAGCCCTTTTCTCCCGCGCACGGAGGTCCGGTGGCCATTTTGGAGGCTGCCACGTGCGTGAGGCCTTGCCTTTCTCGACGGGCCTAGTGCGGCCTAGTGAGAGGCCTTGAGCCTAGATCTCCCCACAGGCTTCAGGCCCTGGTCTCAGGGGGGACTTTGGAGGCCGATTCCTGCTCCTTTCGTTGGACATGTGAGTGGGGCATGGACAAGGGAGCGGAGATTCCCCAGGGGCAGGGGGCAGGCCCAACTGGGAGTGAGGAGGCCTTGGATCAGGAGGTGGGGGGGGCTCCCCCTCAGAGATCCCTTTCTTTGAGGCGCCCCTCCAGTTCTGCCTCTAGGGATGAGGCAGCTCGCCATAGGGCGCTAGAAAAGACCTTTGTCAGGGCAGAAAGACAGGCCCAGTCTTCCAATTTTTCTTCTCCAGGCAGTACTGACCGTCGGCCTTATAACGTGGAGCAAACCTTTGCTCAGGCCATTCAGCTCCCGACGGTTGACACCCCTGTGGCCGCATGGGTGTCCTCCTCCCCGGGGGTGTCGGGCGATGCGGCAGATAAGATGAAGCCGGAGGATAAGCGCGCAGAGCTTACTTTGCGGAAGAACTTCAATGCCACAGCGTGGGCCATTAAGGCGGCGGCCTCAGCTTCCTTAATCGTGCCACAGTCATGTGGCTCAAGAAGCTGCAGGAACGCATTCCCATACAGGAAGACCGGATCCATCAGGATCTGGTCAAGATTCTGGCAGCGTGTCAGTTCTCAGCTGACGTGACCTTGGATACGGTCAAGTTTGCTTCTAGTGCCCTGGCCACCTCGGTCACCTCCCATAGGCTCCTGTGGTTACGCCATTGGCAAATGGACAACAAGGCGAAGTGGGATTTGGCGGGTGCCCCCTTCAAAGGGCCCGATCTCTTTGGGGAGGCCCTTACTCGCATCCTCGTGGAGGATAAGGACAAAAAGAAGGTCCTCCCCTCCACGGCTAAGAAGGCCGAGAACAAGTCACGTCCCTTCCGTCGGCAACGGTATAGGCACCCAGCTACGGCTATAACCAGCGCTTCGCTTCTTTCTCTTCAGACAGGCAGTCCTTGGGGCAGCCCTTCCAGGACAGGAGCCGATTCCAGGGCCAGGCTCGGTGGCCCTTTCGTGGGGGAGGCGGCCGTCCCTTCCGCAGGGGGAAGTGACTCGAACCCGAGTCATCCCATCGGCGGCTGCCTCGCTCTTTATAAGGACCGGTGGGACGACATCACGTCGGACGCCTGGGTCCGGACCACGGTTCATTACGGGCTCAGGTTAGAATTTCTCTCCACTCCTCCAAATCTCTTTCGGTCGTTCCCTCCGTCCCGGAGTCGAGAGCGCCGCTGCCTGATGAGTCAGGCGATCGCCCACCTCCTCGAAATCCAAGCGGTGGAGGCGGTTCCCGCAGGGGAACGGGGCCTGGGCCACTACTCAAATCTTTTCGTGGTCCCGAAGAGCACGGGGGGTTGGAGAGCAATTCTAGACCCCAAGCGCCTGAACAGGTTTCTGGTCTACAGGCGGTTCAAAATGTCATCGCTCAAGTCCATTCTTCAGGGCATCAGAAAAGGCGATTTCCTGGCCTCCGTGGATCTCACGGAGGCCTATCTTCATATTCCCATCCTGCCCGCCCATCGCCGGTTCTTGAGGTTCTCCCATGGGTCCCACCATTACCAGTACAGGGCTCTTCCCTTCGGCCTGGCCTCGGCCCCGCGGACCTTCACAAAGATCCTGGCGGCTCTGGCGGCTCATCTGCGAGCGGTCCCGGTCCGCCTCCAATGTTATTTAGACGATGTCTTGCTCCAGGCGGGATCCCTGACTCAGGCCGTTTCAGATCTTCGGCTTACCATTCGGAGCCTCCAGGCCCTGGGCTTCTCGGTAAACTTCGAAAAGAGCCATCTCACTCCTTCCACTCGCATCTGGGGACAGTCATAGATTCCAAGATGGGGGAGGTGCGTCTGTCTTGGGAGAGGCAGGTAAACCGTCGTCGTCTGGCGGAGTGCATTCGCACAAAGAGCTCCGTTTCCATCCTCTCTGTCGCAGTTACTAGGCAAGATGGTCTCTTGCATAGGGATTGTGCCGTGGGCCAGGCTCCACCTTCGGCCCCTTCAATGGGAACTTATCCCCTATCAGAGGGGACGGATGAGCAATTCTCTTCGGACTCTCCGCATCTCGGCGTGGGTCCGTGCGTCCCTGGCGTGGTGGCTCTCCCCGGCCATCCAGCGGAGGTGTTTGTTCTGGGAGCCGAGCAGGGTGACCGTCACCACGGACGCGAGTCTGTTCGGGTGGGGGGCCCTAGTGGGCTCTCGGATGGCGCAGGGCAGATGGACGGCCACGGACCTCCGCCACAACATCAATTGGCTGGAGCTGAAGGCCGCGCGTCTGGCCCTGAGTCACTTTCGCTCCTCGGTGGAAGGGAGCCACGTTCTCCTCCTGACGGACAATGTGGCCACCAAGGCGCACATCAATCGTCAGGGCGGGACCCACTCGAGAGCTCTCTGGCTGGAGGCTCTGCGATTGGGGTCATGGGCGGAGAAACACCTGCAATCTCTGGTGGCGGAACACATCTCGGGACTCTCCAACGTCCAGGCGGACTGGCTCAGTCGAGCGACTCTGGACAACGGCGAGTGGCAACTCCACCCGTCGCTGTTCTGGGAGATCTGTCGTCGGTTCGGGTCCCCCCAGGTGGACCTGTTTGCATCTCCCGAGAACACCCAACTCCCGCGTTTCTTCACCTGTTTTCAGTCCAGCTCGGCGGAGGGCACGGATGCCCTCAGGAGCTGGTGGCCCCCGGGCCTTCTCTATGCCTTTCCCCCCATTCCACTCATCCTGGGGACCGTCAGGAAGGTGGTGACGGAAGGGGCCTTGGTCATTCTGGTGGCCCCGTTTTGGCCCAGGAGGCCAAGGTTCGCGGACCTGGTTCAGCTGTCGGTGACTCCCCCGTGGAGGATTCCGCAGGGGGAGGTGGTCTTATGGCAGGGGGCCCTGATTCACCCAGAGCCTCAGTGGCTCCAGCTGACCGTGTGGCTCTTGAACAGCAGCTTCTGAGGGGAGCTCATCTGTCTTCCGGGGTCATTCGCACCATCGAGGCGGCCCGGCGTTCCTCGACGACCCGCATTTATAACTCCACCTGGGCGGCCTTCGTCTGCTGGTGCTCCTCCAGGGGCATCTCTCCCGACAGAGCCACCAATCTCAACGTCTTGGATTTCCTTCAGAAGGGCCTGGAGGACGGGCTCTCGCAAAACACCTTACGATGCCAAGTGGAGGCTCTGTCCTCGGTCTTGGGGGGGGCGGGGTCTTCTTCTCTTTCCCAGTCTCCCCTGGTCAAGCTGTTTCTCAAGGGGGCGGCTAATCTCAGGCCTCCCCCCGTTCATAGATTCCCCATGTGGGACCTTCCTCTAGTCCTCAAGGCCTTAACGGGAGCTCCGTTTCAACCTCTCCGCTCGGTGCACTTGCGCTTCTTATCACTGAAGGTGGTCTTCCTGGTGGCCATCACTTCCGCCCGGCGTATATCCGAGCTGGGCGCCCTGTCCTCTAAGGATGACCTCTGTCATTTTCACCAGGACAGAGTGGTCCTTCGCCTTGACCCGGCCTTTGTTCCCAAAGTAACTACCCCTTTTCACAGGGCTCAGGAGATCGTCCTGCCCGACTTCTGCCCGAGCCTGTCCAATGACAGGGAGCGACTTTGGCATCGACTGGATGTCCGCCGTGCCCTGCGGATCTACCTCCGGCGGACCAAGGATTTCCGCAAGTCGGAGGCCTTGTTTGTCTCCTTCTTACCTGGAGCTCTGGGTTCGAGGGTGTCCTCGGCTACCATCGGCCGTTGGCTGTATCAGGCCATCTCAGAGGCCTACGTGGCCTCAGGGCGGCCGATTCCATCGGGCATCACGGCGCACTCTACCAGAAGCGTGGCGACCTCGGCAGTGTGGGCCACGAGGGCCCCGTTTGAAGACATCTGCCGGGCGGCTACCTGGGCCTCTCCAACTTCATTCATCCGGCACTATCGTCTGGATGCTTTCGCGTCTGCGGACGGGTCTTTCGGTCGTAGGGTCCTACAGGGGGTGGCGGCTGAGGCTCCCCTTGGGCCCTAGAGTTTCTGTTCTCCCTCCCTGGGACTTTAGCTTGGGTATGTCCCACGTGTGACCATTCCCTCCTCCCACTCTGGAAAAAGGACGTTGGTCTTACCTGAACGTCTATTTTCTGATGGGAGGAAGGAATGGTCACAACCCGCCCTGAGCTCTGTCAGTTGGGGCCAAGGGGAGGGCCCGGGGGTGTCTTCCCAGGGTTTGTTGTGTGGTTGTTTTCTTGTTTTTCAGTTGTACCATTCGTGTTCGAGAATCTGGGCTAGGAGTGGTCAGGCACCAGTATTTATAGATTTCCTCTCAGTCTTGGACCAATCAGGCTGTGATAAAACCCACGTGTGACCATTCCCTCCTCCCATCAGAAAATAGACGTTCAGGTAAGACCAACGTCCTTTTTCATAATATATAATCACATGTATACATAATATACACAATATATAAAGCATATTACATAACCAACATCATATTGTATTGTTAAATATTTACATTAATTCATCTTATCAACAGCTCCCAAAAACCAATTATTGGCTCTTCTGCTCTCCATACACCATATTTGTGCTTTGTCCATCACTTTCTTCTCCCTCTCTCCTCTCCCTCCCTACCTCCTTTCTTCCTTCTGTCCTTTTCTTCTCAACTTCCCTTTCCTGTCTCCTTCTCCTCCCTCCCCTTATCACCACTCCTCATTTCTCTCCTCCTCTCCCCCCCTTTGCCCTCTCTCATTTCCCTCTCTTCTTCCCTCTACTTGCTTTCTCCTCTACTTCCCACTCTTCATCTCATTTATTTGGTATATTTCGGCTTCTGAGCAAGCTCCCTTTTAGGTTGATGCTATTTATAATTATTTTTCAATATGCATATTTAATTTTTCTCCTATTTTTTAATAAAAAAGTGATATAAAGAAAAGTATACATATATAGTCATTGTGCTTTTAACCCCCCCCCCCAACCTAATTTTGTTCAAGATGTAGACCTGGTTACAATTCCCAGCTATTCTCATCATTATCTTTATATAGTTATACATTCTTACATGGCCCCAATTTGTGATTCTGTCTTTTTATCACAATAGTTTTCCATTGTATGTAGATTTCATATTCCTTCTCTATTTTTCTATACCTTGAATTAGATTACCCTTAGTTATCTCAAAATGACAATCTTTGCTGTTCAGTATTCATTACACTTCCCTTAATGGATTATATAAAGTAACAAGTGGTAAATATCTCACTTTGTTCATCATCTTTTTTTTTATAGAATTTTTTTTTATTTTTGTTACATAGACAACATAATCACATAACAATAGAAAATGAAAGACAGAGAAAAGAGAAAAAAAAGAAGAAAAAAAGGAAAACAAAGCCCATCATCCCATGCAGTATGTTATTTAATTACAGGTGTTTTAACCTTTATCATTCTTATACATTCATTGTTTCATTTAATAAATTATAATTTAGTATCGTTTCTTATTCCCCTGCCTGTAGCAATCCATCCCTACTACGTTTCCCCCCATACACACAGCCCATATCTCTCTGTTATATATTTGATAGACACCACAATAGCCTAGGATTAAAAAAAAAAAGGAAAAAGGAAAAAACACACAAAAAGAAAAAGAAAAAAAACCCATCACATGCAGCATGTCGTTTGGTTACAAGTGTTTTAACATTTACATCTTCAAATAATATTTACCATCTCAAATGTTTCATCTAGTATAACTAAAAGCCTCATTTTCATTCTAGAATATATAGTCAGTTAACATTAGCATTATTTTTCCCCAGAAAGTATACTTATATTCATTATTGTCCTTGCATTTCATACCTTCAAACAGAGATCTTATTCCTTCATTTTTCAACAAGACGTCGCTGCCTATATACCAGTTTTCCAGAATGGGAGGAGGGAATGGTCACACGTGGGTTTTATCACAGCCTGATTGGTCCAAGGCTGAGAGGAAATCTATAAATACCGGTGCCTGTCCATTGCTGGCCCAGATTCTCTCTCAGCCTGGTCCAAGCTGTAGAGTAGTTTGATAGGTTTCTGTTTGTTTTCTCCTTTTGGGTGAGTTCTATTCAATCTGATTCCTATTTGGCTAATTGGGCACTTTAAATCCTTTTAAATTCTAAATTGATCTGCTGTGGCCCCAAGGGACAGATCTCTGCCTCGGGCGGCTGGGGGAGAGCCCAGTGGGGCACTAGTCTCCCCCCCGCAGGCCAGGAGCCTTTGCCCGTCCCCGGGTGTGCGGGGGTGCGAGCTCCATTCAAACTGCTTCATTCAAACTGCCTTGAAGCGACTGTTTTTGCAGCAGGAAAGTTAAAGTGAAACTTTGAAGCCTCGAGGCTCCAGTGAGCAGATCGCTCCGGAGGGGCCTCGCTGCAGGCTTCTTTTGTTTGTGTTGCCGGGGAGACAGAGCAGGGGGAGGAGAGCGTGTGGCTCTCCCTGCTCATTTTAAAGTAACGCCGGCTAGAAAAGCCTGGCTGGGCTGCTGGTGATTATTTCCAGCCCTTTTCTCCCACGCACGGAGTTCCGGCGGCCATTTTGGAGGCTGCCACGTGCGTGAGGCCTGGCCCTTATCGACGGGCCTAGTGTGGCCTAGTGAGAGGCCTTGAGCCTAGGTCTCCCCACAGGCTTCAGGCCTTGGTCTCAGGTGGGACTTTGGATTCCTGCTCCTTTCGTCAGACACGTGAGTGGGGCATGGACGAGGGAGCGGAGATTCCCCAGGGGCAGGGGGCAGACCCTACTGGGAGTGAGGAGGCCTTGGATCAGGAGGTGGGGGGAGGGCTCCCCCTCAGAGACCCCTTTCTTCAAGGCGCCCCTCCAGTTCTGTCTCTAGGGATGAGGCAGCTCGCCATAGGGCACTGGAAAGGACCTTTGCCAGGGCAGAAAGGCAGGCCCAGTCCTCCAAGTCTTTATCTAGGGACAGATCCAGGTCCCCTGTTAGGCCCATTTCAGAAAGGTCTCTACTTAGAGGTTTTAGCCCGGCTTCTTCATGCAGCTCCCCTGGTAGGTCGCGGGCCTTCTCCAGGAGGGGGCGTTCTCCATCCCCCATAGATGATCCTCTGGAGGGCACGTCCAGAGGCCCCTCTTCCCCCCAAAGGTTGGCCCCCCAGGGCCCTGCTTCTACTTATGGGGATGTGGAGGATCTGGATAATCTCCCTGAAGGGATTAAGAGGCTTATTTCTGCAGCCATCACTCGGGGCATTGCCCAGCGGGACAAAGGCTCTTTTTACTCTAGGCATGGGGGGCTGAACAGGGCTCAGTTTCGGGCTTCCTCCCCTTCCATGATCAGTGAGACTTCCTTCCTGGGGGGGGGGAGTTACCCCAGGAGATGGGATTCTCAGATGATGAGAATACCACTGTTTCGGAGGAACCTTCTTCTAAGGTCCTATTTATGCCCGCCTTGTTTAAAGTTCTCTTGGATAAGGCGAGGCACACCACCAAGGTCGGAACTGGGGATCCTTCTGTGCCCCCCCAAGGGATCCCGACATGGTCATGTTCTCTGCCACGGCCACCAACAAGGAAGAGATCCCTGCCCCTCCCTTGTTCCTAGAGGTTCTGACCGACCAGTGGGCTAAACCTTCTAATTTCTCTTCTCCAGGCAGTACCGACCGTCGGCATTATAACATGGAGCAAACCTTTGCTCAGGCCATTCAGCTCCCGACGGTTGACATCCCTGTGGCCGCATTGGTGTCCTCCTCCCCGGTGGTGTCGGGCGATGTGGCAGATAAGTTGAAGCCGGAGGATAAGCGCGCAGAGCTTACTTTGCGGAAGAACTTCAACGGCACAGCGTGGGCCATTAAGGCGGCGGCTTCAGCTTCGTACTTTAATCGTGCCACGGTCATGTGGCTCAAGAAGCTGCAGGCACGCATTCCCATACAGGAAGACCGGATCCATCAGGATCTGGTCAAGATTCTGGCAGCGTGTCAGTTCTCAGCAGACACGACCTTGGATATGGTCAAGTTTGCTTCTAGCGCCCTGGCCACCTCAGTCACCTCCCGTAGGCTCCTATGGTTGCGCCATTGGCAAATGGACAACAAAGCGAAATGGGATTTGGCGGCTGCCCCCTTCAAAGGGCCCGATCTCTTCGGATAGGCCCTTACTCGCATCCTCGTGGAGGATAAGGATAAGAAGAAGGTCCTCCCCTCCACGGCTAAGAAGGCCGAGAACAAGTCACGTCCCTTCCGTAGGCAACGGTATAGGGCCCCTAGCTTCGGCTATAACCAGCGCTTCTCTTCTTTCTCTTCTGACAGGCAGTTCTTGGGGCAGCCCTTCCAGGACAGGAGCCGATTCCAGGGCCAGGCTCGGCGGCCCTTTCGGGGGGGAGGCGGCCGTCCCTTCCGCAGGGGGAAGTGACTCGAACCCGAGTCATCCCATCAGCGGCCGCCACGCTCTTTATGCGGACCAGTGGGACGACATCACGTCAGACGCCTGGGTCCGAGCCACGGTTCGTTACGGGCTCAGGTTAGAATTTCTCTCCACTCCTCCAAATCTCTTTCGGTCGTTCCCTCCATCCCGGAGTCGAGAGCGCCGCCGCCTGATGAGTCAGGCGATCGTCCACCTCCTCGAAATCCAAGCGGTGGAGGCGGTTCCCACAGGGGAACGGGGCCGGGGCCACTACTCAAATCTCTTTGTGGTCCCGAAGAGCACGGGAGGTTGGAGAGCAATTCTAGACCTCAAGCGCCTGAACAGGTTTCTGGTCTACAGGCGGTTCAAAATGTCATCGCTCAAGTCCATTCTTCAGGGCATCAGAAAAGGCGATTTCCTGGCCTCCGTGGATCTCACGGAGGCCTATCTTCATATTCCCATCCTGCCCGCCCATCGCCGGTTCTTGAGGTTCTCCCATGGGTCCCACCATTACCAGTACAGGGCTCTTCCCTTCGGCCTGGCCTCGGCCCCGCGGACCTTCACAAAGGTCCTGGCGGCTCTGGCGGCTCATCTGCGAGCAGTCCCGGTCCGCCTCCAATGTTATTTAGACGATGTCTTGCTTCAGGCGGGCTCCCTGTCTCAGGCCGTTTCAGATCTTCGGATTACCATTCGAAGCCTCCAGGCCCTGGGGTTCTCGGTAAACTTGGAAAAGAGCCATCTCACTCCCTCCACTCGCATTCTGCATCTGGGGACAGTCATAGATTCCAAGTTGGGGGAGGTGCGTCTGTCTCAGGAGAGGCAGGTCAGCCTTCGTCGGCTGGCGGAGAGCGTTCGCACAAAGCGCTCCGTTTCCATCCTCTCTCTGTCGCAGTTATTGGGCAAGATGGTCTTTTGCATAGGGATTGTCCCGTGGGCCAGACTCCACCTTCGGCCCCTTCAATGGGAGCTTATCCCCTATCAGAGGGGACGAATGAGCAATTCCTTTCGGACTCTCCGCATCTCGGCGGGGGTCCATGCATCCCTGGCGTGGTGGCTCTTCCCGGCCATCCAGCGGGGGTGTTTGTTCTGGGAGCCGAGCAGGGTGACCGTCACCACGGACGCGAGTCTGTTCGGTTGGGGGGCCCTGGTGGGCTCTCGGATGGCTCAGGGCAGATGGACGGCCTCGGACCTCCGTCACAACATCAATTGGCTGGAACTGAAAGCCGCGTGTCTGGCCCTGAGTCACTTTCGCTCCTCAGTGGAAGGGAGCCACGTTCTCCTCCTGACGGACAATGTGGCCACCAAGGCGCACATCAATCGTCAGGGCAGGACCCACTCGAGAGCCCTCTGGCTGGAGGCTCTGCGATTGGGGTCGTGGGTGGAGAAACACTTACAGTCTCTGGTGGCGGAGCACATCTCGGGACTCTCCAACGTCCAGGCGGACTGGCTCAGTCGAGCAACTCTGAACAACGGCGAGTGGCAACTCCACCCGTCGCTGTTCTGGGAGATGTGTCGTCGGTTCGGGTCCCCCCGGGTGGACCTGTTTGCATCTCCCGAGAACACACAACTCCCGCGTTTCTTCACCCGTTTCCAATCCAGCTCGGTGGAGGGCACGGATGCCCTCAGGAGCCGGTGGCCCCTGGGCCTTCTCTATGCCTTTCCCCCCATTCCACTCATCCCGGGGACCGTCAGGAAGGTGGTGACGGAAGGGGCCTTGGTCATTCTGGTGGCCCCGTTTTGGCCCAGGAGGCCCTGGTTTGCGGACCTGGTTCAGCTGTCGGTGACTTCCCCGTGGAGGATCCCGCAAGGGGAGGTGGTCTTACGGCAGGGGGCCCTGATTCACCCAGAGCCTCAGTGGCTTCAGCTGACCGTTTGGCTCTTGAATGGCGGCTTCTGGGGGGGCTCATCTATCTTCCGGGGTCATTCGCACCATCAAGGCGGCACGTCGCCCCTCGATGACCCGCATTTATAACTCCACCTGGGCGGCCTTCGTCTGCTGGTGCTCCTCCAGGGGCATCTCTCCCGACAGAGCCACCAATCCCAACGTCTTGGATTTCCTTCAGAAGGGCCTGGAGGACGGGCTCTCGCAAAACACCTTACGATGCCAAGTGGCGGCTCTGTCCTCGGTCTTGGGGGGGGGCGGGGTCTTCTTCCCTTTCCCAGTCTCCTCTGGTCAAGCTGTTCCTCAAGGGGGCGGCTAATCTCAGGCCTCCCCCCGTTCATAGATTCCCCACTTGGGATCTTCCGCTTGTCCTCAAGGCCTTAACGGGAGCTCCGTTTGAACCTCTCCGCTCGGTGCACTTGCGCTTCTTATCACTGAAGGTGGTCTTCCTGGTGGCCATCACTTCTGCCCGATGTATATCCGAGCGGGGCGCCCTGTCTTGTAAGGACGACCTCTGTCTTTCACCAAGACAGAGTGGTCCTTCGCCTTGACCCGGCATTCGTCCCCAAAGTAAATACCCCCTTTCACAGGGCTCAGGAGATCGTCCTGCCCGACTTCTGCCTGAGTCCGTCCACTGACAGGGAGCGTCTTTGGCATCGTCTGGATGTCCACCGTGCCCTGCGGATCTACCTCCGGCGGACCAAGGATTTCCGCAAGTCTGAGGCCTTGTTCGTCTCCTTCCTACCTGGAGCTCTGGGTTCGAGGGTGTCTTCGGCTACCATCGGCCGTTGGCTGCGTCAGGCCATTTCGGAGGCGTACGTGGCCTCAGGGCGGCCGGTTCCGTCAGGCATCACGGCGCACTCTACAAGGAGCGCGGCGACCTCGGCAGCATGGGCCACGAGGGCCCCGTTTGAAGACATCTGCCGGGCGGCTACCTGGGCCACTCCAACCTCGTTCATCCGGCATTATCGTCTGGATGCTTTCGCGTCGGCGGACGCGTCTTTCAGTCGTAGGATCCTACAGGGGGTGGCGGCTGAGGCTCCCCTTGGGCCCTAGAGTTCCTGTTCTCCCTCCCTGGGACTTTAGCTTGGGTATGTCCCACGTGTGACCATTCCCTCCTCCCATTCTGGAAAAAGGACGTTGGTCTTACCTGAACGTCTATTTTCTGATGGGAGGAGGGAATGGTCACATCCCGCCCTGAGTTCTGTCTGTTGGGGCCAAGGGGAGGGCCCGGGGGGTGTTTCCTGGGGTTTGTTGTGTTGTTTCTTGTTTTTCAGTTGTACCGTTCATGTTCGAGAATCTGGGCCAGCAATGGACAGGCACCGGTATTTATAGATTTCCTCTCAGCCTTGGACCAATCAGGCTGTGATAAAACCCACGTGTGACCATTCCCTCCTCCCATCAGAAAATAGACGTTCAGGTAAGACCAACGTCCTTTTTCATTTGTTCCCTTATTAAAATTGCTTATCAGCAGCAAAATATCATTATAATAAGTTCTTAACATTATACATTATATCACCAGACGTTATATTAATTCTTCATTGTATCATTGTTAGATTATTTCACAGCATAATTATATCATCATTCACTTTCTTCAATTAAAGCATAAGTATATCATTTTTTATTTCCAAGGTTTTTTTCCCCCCCTAGCCACCGATAAAACAAATCCCATATCTTATAAAATTGCTCATCCTCTTGCTCTCTAATTTCAAATGTCAATTTACTCATTTCAGCATAGTCCATTATTTTTCGGATAACTTCTTCCTGTTTTGGTATTGTTTCGTTTTTCCAGTTTTTTGCAAATACAATTCTGGCAGCTGTTAACACATTTACCATCAAATATTTTAAGTCTTTGTTGTAGATTTCTGGTATGATCCCCAATAAAAAGACCTCTGGTTTAAAGTCTATTTGTTTGTGTGTCATTTTTTCCAACCACATGTGGATTTTAGTCCAGTATCTTTTAGCTTCAGTGCAAGTCCACCACATGTGGTAGTATGAACCAGGTATCTGGTGACATTTCCAACACTTTTCTGATTTATTCTTGAACATTCTTGCGATTCTGGTTGGGGGTAGGTGCCACCTGTAAAACATCTTATACAAGTTTTCTCTATATGCAGTAGACATTGTCATTTTATAGTTTTGAGACCACAATTTCTGCCAATTCTCTAAGTCAATCCCATACCTAAAGTTTTTCCCCAAGCTATCATAGTTTCTTTAACTTGTTCTTCTTGCAATTTAAACTCCAATAAATATCCATATAGTTTTTTAATTACTTTTTCATCAGTGCCTGTTAAAATTTTGTCTAACTCAGTCATTTTATTATAAAGACCTTTAGTTTTTCTATCTTCATTATATCAAGATTGTATCTGTACATATGAATACCAGTTCATTTCCATCCCTTCTTGTTTCAACTCTTGAATAGATTTGAGCTCACCCTCTGCATTCAGTAATTCTATATATCTAACTGTTTGTTCCTTTTTATATATTATTGGATATGAAAAAGATTCAATTGTTGATATCCAGACTGGAATTTTCAAATAGTGTAATCTTTTTACCTTTTCCCAGTTTAATAGCAACGCCTCCCTTATGTAATGTCTTCTAAAGTAACCATGTGATTTAGTTCCCTTATACCATAAGAAAGCATGCCATCCCAACAATAAGTCGTGACCTTCTACATTCAATAGTCTAGAGTTTTTTTAATGATATCCACTCCTTAATCCACATCAAGTTTGTTGCTTGATAGTATAGCTCCCAATCAGGTAGCCCAAATCCTCCTCTAGATCTAGCATCTTGTAGTAATTTAAGTTTTATTCTGGCTTTTTTCCCTTGCCAAATAAATTTCAGAACTATTTTATTTAGATCTTGAAAAAAGTCCTTACCCAATCTGATTGGGATTGTCTGAAACAGGAATAGAATGTAGAATGTTCATTTTAATTGTAGAAATTCTTCCCATCATTGATAAGTGCAAATTTTCCCATTTCTCCAAATCAATTGCTATTTGTCGTTTTAGTCTGGTATAGTTATCCTCCTTAAGAGTGCTACATCTAGGTGATAGGTATATCCCCAAATATTTAACCTTACTTGTATTTTGAATCTGCAATGTTTCTGACAGCTCTTCCTTTTGTGTTGCTGGGATATTCTTCGTCATGATCTTTGTTTTGTCTTTGTTTATTTTCAAGCCTGCTACTTCTCCATATTCCTCTATTCTTTCTAGCAATTTGGGTGCTGTTTCTAATGGATCTTCAAGAATAAAAACTAAGTCGTCTGGAAACGCTTAATTTTCATTCCTCTTATTTCTTCTTCTTCTCTGATCTTTCTGTTTAAGACCTCTAGTGTTAGGACAAACAGTAGTGGTGATAGCGGGCAGCCTTGTCTCGTACCTCTCTTTATTTCGATCAGATCTGTTAGTTCTCCATTTACGATTATCTTTGCTGCTTGTTTCTGATATATCATTCGTATAGTTTGAGTGAATTTCTTGCCAAAATTCATCTGCTCCAGTTGCAAAAACATAAATTGCTAATTCACATTGTCAAAAGCTTTCTGCGCATCGAGAAACATCAGTGCCATTTGTTTTTCAGGATGGGCCTCATAGTATTCCAAAATATTCAAAATCATTCTCATATTGTCTTTAATTTGTCTTTTAAATAAGAAGCCATTTTGATCTGAATGGATGAAGCCATTTAAATATTTTTTAAGTCTCTCATCTAGTATAGATGCAAATAGCTTGTAGTCTGAATTTAATAAGGAGATTGGTCTATAATTCTTGATTTGTGTTAAATCGGTCTCTTCCTTGGGTAGTAATGTGATATACGCTTCTGACCATGACTTCGGTATTTGGTTCTCAGTCATCACTTCATTCATGACTTGTAGGAGTGGGAAGGTCAGTGTTTCTTCAAATGTTCTGTAAAATTCTGCCGGTAGTCCATCTGGTCCTGGAGCTTTCCCATTGTTTTGTTTTTTAAGTGCCTCTGTTAGCTCCATCATTGTTATTTTACTTTCTAACTTTGTTCTAGTTTCGTCTGATACCTGAGGGAGATTGGCATCTTGTAAGTACTTTTTAACTTGTCCCTCCTCCACCTTCTCTTGTTCATAGAGTTTAGCATAGTAGTCTTGTATAATATTTTTTTCTCAATATTTCCATACTGGATTTCTCCTTGTTTATCTCTTAGTTGAAATATTTTCTTTGTTTCTCTCTCTTTTTTCAGCTTATATGCCAACCACCTGCCTGGCTTATTCGCATTTTCAAAATAATTCTGTTTGGCACCTCTAATTTTTTGTGCCAGTTCTTCCTTTTCTAATAGGTCCATTTTGTGTTTAATTATGTCCATTTTTATTTTAACATCTTTTTTTGTGTGGTGCTCTCTGTAGTTCTCTTTCAAGTATTTTATAGTCGTTATCTAAAGCTTTATGCATTTGTCTTTTCTTTAAGTTTCTCTTCCTTGTGTAGTCTATTGTCAAACCTCTGATAACAGCCTTCATTGTATCTCAGAGATTCTGCAACGATGTATCTTCTTTCCTATTTTCTTTAAAGAAAAGGACTAGCTCTTTTTCCATTTTTTGTACAAACTCTTTTTCTTTCAATATATTGTTATTTAGTGTCCATCTAGATCTTGCCCTTTGGCCTTTCCATTTAATTAAAATTGGATTGTGGTCCGCCCAGGTACTTGCTCCTATCTCAATTTCTTTTATGTTGGAACTCAACTCTGCTGAGGCCCATATCATATCTATTCTAGAAAATGATGAATGTCTGTTTGAGTAGAAGGTGTATTGTTCTTTTTTAGCATTTCTTTCTCTCCATATATCTTTTAGATTTACTTCATCTGTCTTTTGGCAGAAGCTTCCTATTTAATTTTTTTGTTTTGTGTGTTTTATAGTCCATATTTTGATTCACAATGCCATTAAAGTCTCCCATCATACAAATATCAGCATTTCATTTCATTTCATTTCATTTATACTTTATTTGTATGCCGCCCTTTTCCCTGAGGGGACTCAGGGCGGCTCACAATTGAAGGGGGGGGAAGACAGACAAGTTACAAAACATAGAGTCATACACCGTTAAAAACACAACAGTCACACCATTCAAGTGGGGTTACAAGTCGTTAGCCCCAGGCCTGTTGGAACAGCCAGCTTTTAAGGGCATTGCGGAAGGTCTGGAGGGTGGTGAGGGTACGAATCTCCACGGGGAGTTTGTTCCAGAGGGTCGGAGCAGCCACCGAGAAGGCTCTCCTCCGGGTAGTTGCCAGTCGACATTGGTTGGCTGATGGAATTCGGAGGAGGCCTAATCTATGCGATCTTATTGGTCTAGAGGAGGTAATTGGCAGTAGGCGGTCTCTCAAGTACCCAGATCCAATACCATGAAGGGCTTTGTAGGTGACAACTAGCACCTTGAAGCGTACCCGGAGATCAACAGGCAGCCAGTGCAGCTCGCGGAGGATAGGTGTTACGTGGGTGAATCGAGGGGCACCCACAATCGCTCGCGCGGCCGCATTCTGGACCAGCTGAAGTCGCCGAATACTCTTCAAGGGCAGCCCCATGTAGAGCACGTTGCAGTATTCCAGCCTAGAGGTCACAAGGGCACGAGTGACTATTGTGAGTGCCTCCCGGTTCAGGTAGGGACGCAACTGGTGCACCAGGCGAACCTGGGCAAATGCCCCCCTGGTCACAGCTGACAAATGATGTTCGACAGCTGACAAATGATGTTCGAAGGTCAGCTGTGGGTCCAGGAGGACTCCCAAGTTGCGATCCCTATCTGAGGGGTGTAAAGTTTGACCCCCCAGCCTGAGAGATGGAACACTTGGCCAATTAGTGGGAGGGAAGCACAGCAGCCACTTGGTTTTATCTGGGTTGAGTACAAGCTTGTTAACCCCCATCCAGTCTCTAACGGCCTCAAGGCCCTGGCTTATCACGTCCATCGCTTCATTGAGTTGGCACGGGGCGGACAGATACAACTGAGTATTGTCCGCATACTGGTGGTATTTTATCCCGTGCCGTCGAATGATCTCACCCAGCGGTTTCATGTAGATATTGAAAAGAAGGGGGGACAGGACCGAACCCTGCGGCACCCCATATGTTAGGGGGCTAGGGGTCGATCTCTGCCCTCCAACTAACACCGACTGCGACCTGTCCGAGAGGTAGGAGGAGAACCACCGTAAGACAGTGCCTCCCACCCCCACCTCCCGCAGTCGTCGCAGAAGGATACCATGGTCGATGGTATCGAAAGCCGCAGAGAGGTCAAGGAGCACTAGGATGGAGGCATAACCTCCATCCCTGGCTCTCCAGAGATCATCGGTCAATGCGACCAAAGCAGTTTCCGTGCTGTAGCCAGGCCTGAAGCCTGACTGGAATGGATCCAGATAGCTGGTTTCCTCCAAGGACCGCTGGAGCTGAAAGGCCACCACCTTCTCAACAACCTTTCCCACAAAGGGGAGGTTGGAGACTGGACGGTAGTTGTTTAGGATGGCTGGATCCAAAGATGGTTTCTTCAGGAGGGGTCTCACCACCGCCGCCTTTAATGCGGGGGGAAAGACCCCCTCCCGAAGGGAGGCGGCAACAACCGCCTGGATCCAGCCCCGTGTCACATCCCTGCTGTTAACAACCAGCCAGGAGGGGCACGGGTCCAGTACACAAGTGGAGGCACCTACACCTCTCATGTCCTTGTCCATGTCCTCAGGGGTAACAGCTTGAAAATCAACCCAGCGATGACCTACCAAATTATCCCTTAGTGCCTCGGCTGGTTCTGCAGGATTGGAGTCCAGGTGCGCCCGAAACCGAGCAACTTTGTCCGCGAGAAATTGGACGTAATCCTCAGCTCTACCCTGTAAAGGATCACCCGTATCCCTCCTATTTAGGAGGGAACGGGTTATCCTGAACAGGGCGGCTGGGCGTGACTCAGCGGAAGCAATCAGAGTGGCAATATAAGTTCTTTTTGACGTCCTGATTGCCCGGATGAACTCTCTGATGCAGGATGTTAAAAGTGCTCGGTTCGATTCGGATTTCCTGGATCTCCATTTGTGCTCTAGGCGTTTCTTTCGGCGCTTCATCTCCCGGAGTTCCTCGGTAAACCAAGGGGCCCTCCTGGATCCACTGCCTCGGGGCGGCGCAATCCGGTTGAGAGACTCCGTCGCTGCCGAGTTCCAAGCAGCAACCAGAGTCTCCGCCGGACTGCGGGCGAGAGTATCAGGAATAACCCCAAGCTCTGTCTGGAACCCCAAGGGGTCCATAAGTCGCCTGGGGCGGAACCATCTGGTCGGTTCCTCCTCCCTACAGTGGGGGTTTGGTCTCCGGAAGTCAAGCCTCAGTAGGTAGTGGTCCGACCATGACAGGGGTAAGATGTCACTACCCCTCAGACCAAGATCACAACTCCACTGCTCCGAAAGAAATACGAGGTCGAGCATGTGTCCTGACGAGTGAGTTGGGCCCCGAATTACTTGGGTCAAGCTCATGGCTGTCATGGAAGCCATGAACTCCTGCGCTCCATCAGAGCGTTCACCGAGCGAAGGCAAATTGAAATCCCCCAGAACCATGAGCCTGGGGAACTCAACTGCCAGCTCGGCTACTGACTCGAGGAGCGAGGGGAGGGCTGCTGCAACGCTGTTGGGAGGCAGGTACGTTAGCAGCAAGCCTACTTGACCCTTGAGGTCCAACTTCACCAGCAGGGACTCACACCCGACAAGCTCCAGAGCAGGGATCCTACGAGGTACTAGGGACTCTCTGATAACAATAGCCACACCCCCACCCCTTGGTTGGGCCCGCGGCTGATGAAGCACCTGAAAGCCCTCTGGGCACATCTCTACGAGGGCGACTCTTCCCTCCGGGCCCAGCCAGGTTTCAGTAATACATGCCAGGTCTGCCCTCTCATCTAAAATTAAGTCCCGAACGAGAGGAGCCTTATGAACTACAGACCTGGCATTTAGAGACAGCAGCCTGAGACCAGGGTCCTGATTACTCACGCCATCTGGCCTTGGAGTGGGGCTCATAGGGCCGGAAGGAGGGATCTCTGTGACGTAGCGAGCCCTCCTTCCCCGGTAATGGCCAGCCCTAAAGTCCCCGCCGTATCTGCCCCTCCCTGTTAAGACCGTAATGCTCCGGCCCACTCCCGTGTCCGTAGTCCCTCCACCCACCCCCATAACTCCTGCATGCTCCGGCAGGCTCTTCAAATCAAACATCCTGCGGCTGGGATTGGGCCCAAGGCCCCCCTGATACTTCTGCAGAGCACTCAGCACAGAGGGTACCTGGACAAGGTCCCAGCCTACTCAGACATACACAATCACGGGGCCATTCACTCCCCACTAACAATTTAAAACACAAAAAGTTACAACAATAATAGAGATTAAAAGAGTGGGCACATACAACAACAATCACACCATTCACACCTCGTTCATAAAATGCGGAGAGACTAAAAATTGCGCAGATCTAAATGGAACAATGTGAGAAGGGTGAGGGAGAGGTACTCCGCTCCTCTCCCTTCCTATAGCAATTAAATTGACCAAGATGGTTGAAAACCCAGCCACAATCCACAGATGGTATACAGAGGGGGAGGGTAACGTTTCCCCCCTCTAGTAAAGCTGAAAAAGGTCCCAAATGTCTAAGAAAGTAATGTGAAACCGGGAGTCCTCCTACGCCCAGATGTTTAGAGGCCCAGCTGGAAAAGGGCCAAATGGCCAACGGGGGAGATAAACTGAGGCTCCCCACTGTCAATAACAGGCAGTAGAAAAAACTCTTCAAGTCCACCAAGGGAAAAATCCACCCAAACAGGGTTCTGCAGAAGATGATGATAAAGTTAATACAAGGGCTGAGTTGCAGAGGGAGGAGGAGGGAGGGGGGAGGGCACCTGGTAGGGCTATGGGGGCACCTGAATTCAGGATGAAAAAGTCTAACAGCCATCTTAGTCTCGCAGATGAGCATTAAGTTTAAGCCTTCCAACTCTGACTTAAGTGATGTTAAAGTGCTTAATGCTTAGTAAATGATGGTAAAGTGCTTGTTAAAATGATGTTAAAGTGCCAATAAAGCCAGCATCTTCCTCTCTGTGCTCTCAATGTTCCCCTCTCAGCCCTTCAGCAAAGCAATCTGTCAGTAAGGCAACCCCTCCTCAGTCAGCTCAGGAACTTCAGGTGCCTTCCGTATCCTCCAAACCTGGTTAATCTGCAAGTCGCCCATATTGCCTCCGTGGGGGGGGGGGGGGAAGTCCGTTCGCAGTCTCTGTGGGGGGGAAGAGGAGGGGGGAGCCGTTCGTATGCTTCTTCCCCAGCACCTCCCCGGGCTCAAAACAAAGCACAAAAAGCACAGCAGTTCTTTCGGTTGCAAGCTGCCCGTATTGTCTCCGTGCCTCCGTGGGGGGGGAAAGGTCGTTCACAGTCTCGGGGGGGGGGGGGAAGAGGGGGGGAGCCGATTGTAATCTCTCGCTGCCACTCACTGCCACTCCAAACAGTTGCTCTGTCTGGGGCTGCCAGGGAAGGCTTCTCGTTAATAATCACCGTTCCCTGCTCCTCTCAAGTTCTTCTTTCCAGGCTTAACTCCTCCGGCATCAAATTACAACAGAACTCGGGTTATCAGCCAGGTTGTTTGTTCTTCACACCCAAGCGAAAAGCTCAAGCAGCCATCCTCACACATGCGCAACTCAGAACCAACTCAAAGCATAGTCTAGTTCCAAAACTTTTTTGTGTAGTTTTTTGTAAAATTCATCTTGTTTTTCATTGGGGGGGTAGATTCCAATTAGGAGTGTTTTTTGGGTATCCATAATTTCCACCATCAAGATTCTTCCCTCTTCCTCAGCATAGACTAGTTTTGCTGGAATGTTGCCTTTAATATAAAAGACCACTCCTCTTTTCTTGCAATTTGCCAATGATGAAAACATTTTCCCAAGCTTTGGTTGAGTTAATAAGTGTTCATATTTCTTTTGAATATGTACTTCTTGTAGACAAATTATGTCAAGTTGTAATTTCTCTAATTTATAAAATATTTTCTTTCTTTTAATTACCGAATTAAGTCCATTAATTTTAATTGTAATCATTTTTCTTTCTTCCATGTTTATACTTTATATACAGGATTTATCGTTCTAGTGGATCTGGGTTCTCGTTTTTCTTTACGGCTTCCATCCCCCGTCGCCCCTTCTTTCTCACTTCCACCTACTGCTCCTTCTATCTTTTCAGTCGCGGTTGCAGGTGGTTCCAGTATTTGTACCGCTGAGTCATCTTTCCCAGCTTTCTCAGCCATTTCTCTAAAGTATTCTTCGTAGAAAGCTTCTGCCTTCTCAATTGTATCTATCCTGTGTCTTTGTCCTTGCCATGTACATAGTAAACCTTCCGGTATGAGCCATCTGTAATTAACACCTTTTTTTATCAATACTTTGGTCAGAAATTGGTATTCTCTTCTCCTCTCTCTCACCTCTCTCAGAATTTGTTTGAGAATTACAATCTCCTTACCTTCATATTCTAATTTTCTATCTCTCAGTTTCTGTAAGATTTGTGATTTAATTGTTTTCTTAGTAAATCTTACATGCACTTCCCTTTGGAGAGCATTTCTCATTGCATATCTTGTGTATACTCTAAAACGTTCGTCTATAGTTTCTATTATTTTGTCCTGGGACATCTCCAGAACATCTATCAAAATATTTGAAATTATCTGAACTAAGTCCTCTCCTTTCTCTTCTATGTTTTGAAATCTTAAGAAGAATTCAGACCTATCCATCTCCCATCTTAATATTCCACTGCTCTCTCTTTCTACATCACTTAGTCTGGTCTCTAGCTTCTCAGTTTTCTTCTCTCCTTCTTGGATTTTGTTTTCAATTTTTTGAATCCTGTCTTCATATTTCACCATCCAGTTGTGCATACTTTCAACTTTCCCTTCCATTTTATCAACTTTTTGCACTATGGTTTGATTTTGTTGTCCATTACCTCCATTTTTTTCCATACTCTCAAACTTCTTTACAAGGGTGTCTAACTTATCATCTTTACTGTCAATTCCTGCTTGCATTTTCTGCATCATTTGCATAAGTGTTTCAAAGTTTGCTTCCTTCTCTTTTTCATGCTGGGGCATTGTCTGTATTGTCCTCTGGCCTCCCGCAGGTGAGGAGGCAGAGGTTGGTGTAGAGCCAAAAGCAACTGCTTTTCTACTCATAACCAATTAGTATTAGAGGGTGGAAGGTTATAAGTACAATGGGTGAGGTACGTAGGGGACACAAGGGAGAAGGGGGAGAGATGAGGAAAGGGAGGAAGAGAAAAAGGAAAAGAGAAGGGAAAAAAAGAAAAGAAAAAAGAAGGGACTCTTCCAACTATTTTGTTCAGAATTTAAAGTGAGCCATCTATTGATGTCCCAATTTCTTCAAAAGAGAAAGAAATACAGAAAGAATACAAGAGGATATAAAATAAAGAAAGAAACCCCACTCCAAAAAAGAAAAGGAGGGGTGCTTCAGCTACAAGTGGGGAAAAAAGGTGTAAATAGTCAAAAGGTCAAAAAGAATGATCCAAAGGTTAGAAGGAATGATCAAAACAGAAAAAAGGTGTAAAAAATCAAAAAGTCAAAAAGAATGATCAAAAAAGAAAAAATCAATGTCAATATCTCCACAGCAGGATGGTGTGAAAATGATATTGAGAGATGAAAAGATGCCACCAAGCTAAAACAGATGGTTTTTTCGGACTCTTCCCTCCCCCTAAGATAAAAGTCTTTCCAAGGTCATTCTCAGCTCTATTGTTTAGTCTAACAGAGATCCAGCTGTGTAAATAAAGCTTTCAAATGAATTACAGAGGGGATTTTGATAACAATTGTTCAAGTCCACTAGATGGCAGTGTTAGCTTGTAGTTTGTAGTTTGTAACTTGCATTAGCTTTGTTAAGCTAATTAAGCTCTTTGTTAAGACTTCCGTAGCGATTGCTAATTACTAATTGTTAAAATACAGCCAAAAAGCTAAAGGAAAACAAAAAACAGATCTTCAAAGCACTTTAGGTTTAAATTCAATGTCCCCACTAGGTTCAAAGTTAGAAATATCGACAGCAAAAAAGAAGAGCACAAAAAGCCGATTTAAATTACAAGAAAGTCCAGCCCGGCTTCCAAAGATTAAAAAAGGAACAGAAAAATGATCTTTCAATCGGCAACATTTATCCTCGCCGCTTTTCTCACTAGTCAGCCTTATTTTAAACTGGGTTTCCAAATTTAGAGTGTTCTCTTTCCAACAAGAAAAAAAGATTTAAAACTCACACCAAATGACATGTTCATATCCACTCTCTCTCTAGGCTTCCACAGTTTCAATCAGCTTTGGCTGATCCGGAAATCACTGGCAAAGAGGGCTTTCCTTAGGTTCCCAGAGATTTTGCGAACATCTCTGGGACCACTGGAGTTCCCTCTAACTTTCACTGTCTCTCTGGGACAGCTTAGATCCAAAAAGGATCGTCCAAATGACCCGGTGTAGATGGTCTCTCAGGAGCTGCCTGAAAGTCCGTCTTCTCACTGCTAAGCCCCGCCTTCTTCCCCAATACAAAAGCTTCTTGATTGCCAGACACTTCTTGTAAGTACCTTGTTCATCATCTTAAAGGTTCTATATATGTCCGTGTTACATAGATTATGACCCATGCTTAGTTGTCCTATTGTCATATTCACTCAATTCACAACTCAATTTAATTATAGTATAATCTTTATTGACATTGTACTTAAATATAATGAAATTAGTTATTATCATGTTAAAAAGGTAAATCACAAACTTCTGCTTTACAAGCTCCCCATATCAGTTTCATATTTATTCATATTCCATATATTTTAACTTTTATTTAGTTATCTTTCCATTATCATGTTCAACCAAATACCAACGCCATTTTTTAATCATATTTAGGAATAAAATTCTTATCTTAACTTTATATTTTCCCATATAGTAGTTTCTAATTATCTGTTTTTTTCCTGGTAAGTCTTTTGTCCCACTTCTCTGTTCCTGTCTTCTCCCTTTTCTTTATTTTAACAGTTCCACTCCCTTCCCCAGGTGACCAAGTGAATAATTTTTATTCCTCTTTTTTGGGGGGTAACCTCCTGCTTCAATTTTCCTTATACCACTAACAGCCTCCAAGATTGCTTTTGTCAGCTTTATTTTCCCTTTTAATTTTAACTTTAATTTTAATAGGATTTGTATGCCGCCCACTCCCTTGGGATTCTGGGCGGCTCACAACAAAGCAAAAACATTTAAAATATTTAAAAGATACAATATTAAAATTAATACAACATCCATTTCATCAAGTGGGGCTGGAAATTAATCAACAGCCCCAGGCCTGCCAGAAAAGCCAGGTCTTGGTCGCTTTACGGAAGGCCGGGAGAGTGGTGAGTGTCCAGATCTCTGCGGGTAGCTCGTTCCACAAGGCCAGTGCAGCTACAGAGAAGGCCCTCCCTCGGGGAGCCGTCAGCCGGCATTGTCTGGTTGACAGCACCCGGAGGAGGCCCAACCTGTGTGATCTTATTGTTCGTTGGGAGGTGAATGGCAGGAGGCAGTCTCTCAGGTAGCCAGGTCCAATACCATGTAGGGCTTTAAAAATAATGACTAGCACCTTGAAGCGGGTCCGGAGACCGATGGGAAGCCAGTGCAGCTCGCGGAGGATAGGTGTAACATGGGTGTATCTAGGTACACCCATTATCGCTCGCGCGGGTGCATTCTGGACCAGCTGTAGTCTTCGGACACTCTTCAGGGGCAGCCCCATGTAGAGAGTGTTACAGTAATCCAGTCTTGAGGTGACGAGGGCGTGGGTGACCATCCGAAGTGCCTCCCGGTCCAGATAGGGTCGCAACTGGTGCACCAGGTGAACCTGGGCAAAGGGCCCCCTGGTCACAGCCAACAAATGGTGTTCTAACGTCAGCTGTGGGTCCAGGAGGACACCCAAATTGCGAGCCCTCTCCGAGGGGCGAATAACTTCGCCCTCCAGGCTAAGAGGTGGAATGTCAGGACCATTCTTGGGAGGCAACATCAATAGCCACTCGGTCTTGTCTGGATTGAGTGCAAGCTTGTTCGCTCCCATCCAGACCCTGACAGCCTCCAGGCACTGGCACATCACTTCAACTGCTTCACTGAGTTGGCACGGGGCGGACAAATACAATTGAGTATTGTCCGCATATTGATGATATTTAATCCCGTGCCGGCGTATGATCTCACGCAGCGGCTTCATGTAGATATTGAACAGGAGGGAGGATAGGACCAAACCCTGCGGCACCCCATATTTGAGGGGCCTAGGGGTCGATCTCTGTCCCCCAACCAACACCGACTGCGACCTGTCCAAGAGGCAGGAGGAGAACCACCTTAGAACGGTGCCTCCCACTCCCACCTCTCGTAACCGTCGCAGAAGGATACCATGGTCAATGGTATCGAAGGCCGCTGAGAGGTCAAGAAGCACTAGGATAGAGGAATGACATCTATCCCTGGCCCGTCAGAGATCATCGGTCAGCGTGACCAAAGCAGTTTCTGTGCCATAACCAGGCCTGAAACCCGACTGAAAGGGATCCAGATAATCTGTTTCATCCAAGGTCCATCGAAGTTGAAAGGCCACCACCTTCTCAACAACTTTCCTCACGAATGGGAGGTTGGAGACTGGACAATAGTTGTTCAAAATGGCTGGATCCAGGGAAGGTTTCTTTTTTTTTTTCAAGATTAATCTTTTATTACATTTTCCTTTTCCTTTATACAATCACTTAAATACTGTGCAGTTAAAAAAAAGAAGCAATAAACAACTCATAACACTTCTATCCTACATACACCCTTCCTTCTACCCCTCCAACTTTCATTTCTCCCTTCCAACAATCCCCTCTTCTACTTCCCCTCCCCCTCAGCCATTCTTTTCTCCCCTTCCCACCATCTCACCCTCCTTACATTCCCTTCTCACTCCCTCTTAATTCCCCCCTCTTCTTTCCCTCTACACCTCACTTCGGTGTATTTCTAGTATTCATTGGTCTATTTGTTTTGTACTAAAACAAAAGAAAAATAAAAGAAGAAAGAAGAAAAGAAAAAAAAAGAAAAGAAAAAAAGCAACAGTATCCAAGTGCATTCATTATTCTGAAAATTGAGTCTATATTTCCACCCTCCCCCACACCCACCCCCTGAACCCCCCTCCCTGACCCCCTTCCGACTTCCCAGATCCCATTCCCGGCATCGTTCTTTATCAAGCAAAGTCTGGAGTATATTGAAACCAAATAGATTAGAAGTTACAAAATAAAAAAAAATAAAAAAAATAAAGAACAAAAAAGAAAAGAATAATAGGGAAGGTTTCTTAAGGGGGGGGGTCTCACCACTGCATCTTTTAGGGGGTGCGGGAAGGATCCCTCGTGAAGAGAGGTGTTAACAATCCTCTGGAGCCAGCCACGTGTCATCTCCCTCCTGGCCGAGACCAGCCAGGAGAGACACGGGTCCAGTAAACAGGTGAAGGCACTCACCGCTCCCATGGCCTTGTCCACTTCCTCAGGAGTGACAAGTTGAAACTTGCTCCATAAAATCCGATCAGGACCTTCCCCCGGCCCCTCGGCTGGTACTGTCCAAGTGGAGTCCAGGTCTGTCCAAATCCGAGCGATTTTATCCGACAGAAACTGAACAAATTCCTCAGCTCTACTCTGTAGAGGTTCGTCTGCATCCCTCCCTTTCAAGAGGGAGGGGGTTATCCTAAACAGGGCAGCTGGGCACGATTCTGCGGATGCGATAAGAGCGGAAAAATGCGCACATTTTGCCACCCGTATCGCTACTAGATAAGTCCTAACAAAGGCTATTAATTGTGTTCGGTCAGATTCAGAGTTACTAGCCCTCCAACGTTGCTCTAGGCGTCTCTCTTGGCGCTTCATCTCCCGGAGTTCCTCGGTAAACCAAGGAGCCCTCCTGGATCCACTGCCGCAGAGAAGCCATAAAGGCGCAATCCAGTTTAAAGCCTCCGCCGCCACTATATTCCAAGCAGCGACCAAGGACTCCGCCGGACTGTGGGCCAGAGAGTCAGGTATCTCACCAAGTGCCGTCTGAAATCCCATAGCGTCCATCAGGCGCCTGGGGCAGAACCACCTAATCGGTTCCCCCTCCCTACAGTGGGGGATTGGTTTCCGAAAGTCGAGCCTCACCAGGAAGTGATCTGACCATGACAGGGGCAAGATCTTAGTGCCCCTCAAACCTAGATCACATCTCCACTGCTCCGAGAGAAACACGAGGTCTAGCGTGTGACCCGCTGTATGAGTCGGATCCTGAATTACCTGGGTCAAGTCCATGGCTGTCATGGAAGCCATGAACTCCCGTGCTCCATCAGAGCATTCGCCGAGCGATGGCAGGTTGAAATCCCCCAGCACTATAAGCCTGGGGAATTCAACCGCCAGCTCGGCTACTGACTCGAGGAGCACAGGTAGGGCTGTTGTAACGCAGTTGGGAGGTAGGTACGTTAGTAACAACCCCACTTGACCCCCAAGGTCCAACTTCACCAGAAGGGACTCACACCCAACAATCTCCGGAGCAGGGATCCTGTGAGGAGCTAAGGACTCTTGGATGACTGCCACTCCCCCACCCCTTTCTCTGGTGTTGCAACTGATGGAGCACCCAAAACCCTTCTGGGCACATTTCAGTGAGTGGGACTCCTCCCTCATGGCCCAGCCAGGTTTCGGTAATACATGCCAGGTCTGCCCCCTCGTCTAATATTAGGTGCTGGACGAGGGGAGCTTTATGAATCACAGACCTGGCATTTAGCAACAGCAGCCTGAGACCAGGGCCCTGAGAACTCTCGCCATCTGGTCCTGGAGTGGAGCTGATAGGGCCGGAAGGGGGGATCGCTGTAACATAGCGAACCCTCCTTCCCCGGTAATGACTAGCCCTATAGTTCCCGTCGAACCTGCCTCTCCCAACAATGACTGGGATGCATTGGCCCATCCCCGCACCCATCGGCCCCACTTCCCCTCCTGTGGCCTCCGTTCTCCCCGGCAGGCCATTTAAACCACACATTCTGGGATGAGAGGCGGGTCCAGGCCCCCATCCACTTCTGCTTCTGCATTCAGTGGAGGGGGCACCAGGATGCACTCTCAATCCCCCCATACATACCAAGCTAGCATTCTCCACATGCTAGCTTATTGGGACACCTCCCCTTTTCACAATTTCCCCATACTATTGTTGGGACCAAAGGAGGTTTTTGTCTGCTTTTTATTTCCCTCCGCTTCTACCCCTTCAAAACCTTGCCCCCCCTTCTTCTTTGAGTTCTTCTATAGCTATCTGCTTCTCTGGATTCAAAATTCTAATTAGGCTTGATTTTATGTATATTCTTTAAAATTCCACATAGTTCTTCAAATTCCCAGTTTTCCATGATGTCCAGTTCCAAAGTTACAGTTAATTATATGGTTATGCAGTTCTTATTTCAGAGTTCTGTTCACCTTACGTTTGTCTTCTTCAATTGCTATGGAGAAAAACAATGGTGGCCATCTTAGTCTATTGTTTTACTTTAATGTCCAGATCCAAAATTGCAGTTAGTTATACAAATCCCACTTCAAGACTCTGGACCACCTTAAATTCAAACCAGAAGAGAAGCTAGGGCCATCTTACTCTTTTGCCAAGCAAAGAAAAGGAAGGAGAAGAAGAAAGCAAAACAAAATAAAAAAACCTTCGTATTTCCCGGTTTGGATTCTGTTATTATTCTATTATTATTCTTTCCCTTACCAGGTGCAGTCTCTTGTAGTTGCTCGCAATATATCACTTGAAGACAGGCTTGTGATCGACAATTGTACTTTCCAAAGTTCTGATTTATGGTAGTTAGCTAATTAAAACCTCCTGCACAAAGTTAGGCCAAAGTTAAGTAAGAAGAAGTGCTTTTTTTTTGGAGTTAAGATTTATCAATTGGAAAAAGTTCAAACAAAATAAATATTTCAAAGTATTTGGTTTCTTTTTTTTTCGAATCCAAAACCAAATTTAAAATTTATATGATATTTGAGTGGGTTTGTCATTTCTCTGCTTCCTCCTTTCTGTCCAAAAATTGATTCAAGTAAATAGCTTTTTTTGGGGGAGGGCTGGTGTTTCAACCCTCTATTTTCCCTTTCTTTCTTTCTTTTTGGAAAAGTCCCGATGTGACCATCAATATTATTTATGTTCTCCAGATTTCTTTGCCTTTTCCAGGTTTAATTTATGGCTGTGGGTTAGGTGAACCGGCTGTTCATCCCTTCCGAACTCTCCTGTTGTTCCTTTTGCTTTGACAAGAAGTTCAGCTCTTGTCAGCCATATTTATAGGCTGTTGCCCCGACTCCAATTCAAAAGACAAATCTCCAACCTGCTAGGGCTGAGTTGCCTCCCCTGGGTTTAATGAGATGCTGTCCTCTTCGTCCCCCCCTCCAGGAGGGGTTCCGGTCCAAACGGACCTCGATGTTAGTTTGTCAGACAGGGTTCATGTGAGGCTCTTGAGAGCCCACACACCCCACGTCTGTCTAACTGAAGCACTTCCTGTCAACTCCCCTCCCTGTTTCTATGGCAGCCAAAAGTAGAGGCTGACAGAAAATATCTGATTTCCATTCAATTAAAACGTCTATGCCTCTGGGGATTATTAGCAATTAAGGTTTATTGTTTATTTTGGTGCAATCTTACATTTTAGGTTTGAGAGGCTACAGAATATGATGAAAGCCTTTATTTAGTGGCAGAATATAAGATAAGTACTATATTCAACAAAACATATAGAACAGAATAGTTCTGTACATTGTTAGAATGCTCAGTAGAAAGAGCCAAAAAAAGTTGAGTTATAAGTGGATCATGCATGCCATATATGCTAGAAGGCTATGGATATACAGGTAGACTAGAGGTGATATTCAGGTGGTTCTGACTGGTTCAGAACAACCGGTAGCAGAAATTAGCAAAGAACCGCCAATACCATTTCTGGTTGGCCCTGCTTCTCCCCTCCTAATCCCTTCCAGGAGTCCCCACACCCCCCGTTTTGGCTCCCAGGTAAGTGCAGGGATGCTTGCTAGGCCCAAAATGGGGCTGGGGGGGGTGCGCCGCCATCCCCGTGCCCCGTTTTGTCTCCCAGGAGGCTTTAGGAAGGCTTGTTAGGCCAAGAATGAGGTCCCCCGCACCCCATTTTGGCTTTTAGGAGGCTGTAGGGGGGCCTTCAAGGAAGAAAGTAAGCCTTCAAGGAAGGAAGGGGAGAAAGAGAAAGAAAGAAAGAGAAAGAAAGAAAGAGGGAGGGAGAGAAGAGAAGAGAAAGAAAGGGGGGAAGGGAGAAAGAAATAAAGAGAGGGAAGGGAGAAAGAAAAAGGGAGGGAAGAGGAAAGAAAAGAAAAAAAGAAAGAAGAAAAGTAAGGGAAAGTGAATGAGATATAGAGAGAGGGAGAAAGGGAGGGTGAGAGGGAAAGAAAAAGGAGAGGAAGGAAGGACCACAAACCCTGGCACTAGACGCAGCTTCACAGGATACTTTGAAACAGCCTCCTGTTTCATCTAGTCCAACCCCCTGATCCAGCAGGAGACTTTATATCATTGGTTATTTTGGTTACTCTAACCCACAGGAAATATTTCCAGAAATCCCCAGGTATTGCCAACCACTCCCCACTAGTAAAAAAAAACCTAGAGCAAAAACTTGCAGTATTAAAAAGAATAGAAAATGGGCTGCTATGTATTGTTTAATGGACTGCTAAATTGGCCAAGCCCACCCAATCACATGACAACCTGGCCATGCCTACAGAAATGGTAGTAAAAAAGTGAATCCCACCACTGATTAGACCCTGAGTTACAATGGCAATTGGGACTGGGATTGCTATTGCTAAGTGATAGTTGTAAAATCTCACATCACATAAAGCAGTATTGCAAGAGCAATCCAGATGGTCATCATTACTATTGTAACCACAAGATGCATAGGTCATTAAGTGAAAAGCAATGGGAGTCCCAGATAAGGACCACACTGGTACTATTGGTGTGGGGGAGCCCCTCGAACATCTAGCTCAGGCAAGTTGAGGGAGAGGGAGTTGGGGAAGGGTCATGCATAGACTGGGGCATAGGTATGAATATGTGGGAGAGTATGGGATATATATGTTTGAGCATGGTAGGGAGACCTATGAAGGGGGCCCTTGCTTGGTGTGTAAGAAGGCAAGTGGGAGACTTACTAGAACAACGCTTCGCTGTTGATTTTCAATTTGTGAAGCTGGAAGGGATGGTCACAAATAATGATCACAGCTACCCTCTATCAGGTTTGGATTGACATTGCTTGCCAGGCCATAAAATTAACCTTGGATATATATAACACTGGTTGGTTGGATACCCATGCTTCACTATGGAACTGGAACAGCAGTAGGTAGCATCTTCGCCATTACGCTCCATTATCCTATAGCTGTAAAAGGCAACAGCAGACACAGTCTTCTTGAGAGGAACTGTGGTGTTTGGTTCACGCTAAGGTATATTGATTTCTCCACAGCAGAACATCAGAGGGTACTGGAGAGCATCATAGGCATGGTGCGTCTCATTGATTTGTAACAGCCTGTTGTCTTTGCTGTGAAGAACGATATCTCTCTTCTCAAAATCCTGGCCGACAATGAGAACAGCCACTTCTGTAGTCCTGGGGGCATTGAAACAACCTTGGTGCTCTCCGGAAGGCTTCCTATCAGTGTTAATCACCCTCTGCAAGATCTTGTGGCCCTTAGGAACAGAATCAACAGCAGCCTTAAGTTCCAGAGTATACTTGTGTTCATGCAGCAACTTTTGCAGTTGGCTAACTAATTGTGGATTAACACTTGGATAGATTCCACAACGGATGTCTCTCTCATTGTCATCATCACCAACAAAATATATCACCAAAGGCGCAATCCAGTTTAGAGTGGGGGCTCTAAACTGGATTGCGCCTTTACGGCCTCTCCAAGGTAGTAGATCCAGGAGAGCTCCTTGGTTTACTGAGGAACTCCGGGAGATGAAGCGCCAAAAGAGATGCCTAGAGCGCCGCTGGAGGCCAGTAACTCCGAGTCAGACTGAGCACTGATGAGAGCCTTTATCAGGACCTATCCTGATAAAGGAGAAATGAAGGCTGCTGCTGAGGCCCAGCTATGATACTACCTATCCTGTGGTAGACCTGTCCCTGCACTTTGAATGTTGGCATAAAATTTTCCTCCTTCACATCTCTGGCTCCAAAAGATGTCCTTTTTAAGCATCTGTTGTACTTCTGGAGAGCAGAAAGAAAGTGCTTTGCCATTGGATGCTGGTGGGTAAGAAGGCTGTGTTCAGAGTTTGCCTAAAGGGGAAGGAGGTGGACTTTACCACCACTGCAACCCATCCCAGGACTCTCATCCTGCTACATTAAAGCGTGGCAGCAGGCACAGGGTCCAAATCAACAGCCTTGTCCCTGGAGTAATCACACAGATTCATATTTAAAACCAGACAAATATTTATTAGTCCAAGGCATTGATCTCATTTGTGACTGATTAACGTAGAGGTTATTAGATGTATACTTTTTTACAGCCTGCTACTGACTTGGGGATCAATTTGACGATACTTGTATGCAGCTTCCCTTACTTGTGTTTTCCTAATTGCAGGTGTAAATCTTTTTCTGCATTTTTTGTCTCTTTTCCCTTTAACTGGTGTTACATTAGAAGGAACAGATTTGTTGAAGTGAGGAGGAAAATAAAGGGGGAGGGGAAATCTGCCTTTGCCTACTAACATCCATTGGTATTCATCTGGCTAGCGTCCTGTCAGTGTGTGAGAGAGTTGAGGGGTGTTTGGAAACTCAAATAGTATCTGCTGTGTGAGCAAGGAGATAGGAAGGAGCATGGGTGTGGCTTCATTCAACTTTTCTGTAGTAAAGCTGCTTGCTGCTGTGAAAGTAAAACTGAAACTAAGACTCCTCTCTTCTGCTTGTGTTTTGCATTTGGAACAGATTTATTTTGAAGTGGGGAGCAGGAGTAGAACTCCTTAGCATCAGAGGGATGTTTGGAAAATGAAACAGTATTTGCTGTGTGAGCAAGAATTTCCATCAAAAGAAGATCCTGATATCGCTCAGACATATCTTTATGCAGCATGTCCAATGATCACAAAAAACTTGAAGATCATCATCTTGTATCCCACCTTTCTCTTCTAGCTCAGACAAGCTCGGAAATTGGTATAGCTTATGATGGCCTATATTGCGCTTGAATAGAGTTAACTTTGAAATAAAAGTAGAGATGACAGAATTGGCCTTAATATGATTGACCTCATTTTCTTGCAACTGCAAATTTACTTCATTGAACTTTGCAAATAGTTCTGATAAATAAGCAATGTCATGCCTGATCTCTTTGAGTTCACCACTGAGCAAAGCATTCTTGTCTTCAAAAAACTTCACAACAGTGTCAAAAAGATTGTAAAGGTATCTCACACAGTTGCCTTTTGATAGCCAACGAACTTCTGTATGAAGCAGCAAACAATCAACATCTTCATCATTCTTAACACAGAGCTCTCTGAATAGTCAATCATTGACCAACCATGGGGATGGAAAGGGAAATATAGACAATGGAGTCCAACCCCCTTCCTCAACAGATTGGAAGCAAAGAATGACTCTAGGAAAATGTAGCCTTTTACCTCTTTGGGGAATCATTCTCTAGTTTTTCTCTTAGGGGGACCTGGCATCCCCACAGAGCCCATCCCCAGGTGGCAGATTGTGCGCCCCTACCCAGTATAGCTTTTATGCTGTAATGGTGAGTTGGAGGGAATCAAATACCTCCCATGGACCGACAGGCCTGGTGAGTAAAAGCTGGTTCATCAGTATCAATTGAAGGCAGAGACCTCATTGGTCAGAACAGCTTCAGAAGAACAACACACCATGTGGTGGCATTCACTTGAACAGCATGTGCACAGTGGTGTAGAAAGCAAAGGGAACTATATATTTCCCATGAAAATCATGTTAGTGGTGGCAAAACCTAATGATGGCCTCGAGTATGGGTACCCCTTAAATGAAGCAGGGGTGCTAAGAATCTCCCGGTCCAGTAAAAACAAGATTTATTTATTTGTTTGTTTTGTTTGTTTGTTTGTTTGTTTGTTTGTTTGTTTGTTTGTTTATTTATTTATTAGACTTATATACCGCTTCATACCTCTCTAAGCGGTTTACAATTTTTTTAGCAAATTGAGTCAGCAACTTGCCCTCACAGTCCGGGTCCTCATTTCACCCACCTCGGAAGGATGGAAGGCTGAGTCGACCTTGAGCCGGTCAGATTTGAACTGCTGAACTGCAGATCACAGTCAGCTAAAGTGGCCTGCAATACTGCACCCTAACCACTGCGCCACCTCGGCTCTTCTATAAGCTTTTATAAATAAATAAACTTTTATTTATGTTCCAAAATTATACATTGGAACATGGAACCTGAGAAGCTTATATGAATCTGGAAAAACACACAACACTATCCAAGAAATGTTCAAATACAATATCTCTATACTGGGAGTGAGTGAAATGCACTGATCTGAAAATGGAATGTGCAGAATAGGAAATTTTACTATCTACTACTCTGGTGAATATAGTAAACATCATCGAAATGGAATAGCTATAATAGTAAAGAATCTTGTAAATAAATGCATCAAGTTCTTTATTCCTGTATCCGATAGAGTGATGATGATCCCAATAAATACTACTCCAGTAAATATGAATGTCATGCAAGTTTATGTTCCCACAGCTGACAGTGATGAGGATTTAGAGAAGTTCTATGAAGCTATAAGCAATGTAGTGAAAATCTTAAAAAGTAATGATATCATAATACTCATGGGGGACTTCAATGCAAAAGTGGAAGAAGGAAGTGATGCTAGTATAGTTGGAAACTTTGGCAGAAATGGTAGAGGTGACAGATTTGTACACTTCTGCAAGGAACATAGGCAATATGTGATGAATACTTTTTTCAAGTTATCAAAAAGATGCCTCTACACTTGGAGACCACTGGCAGATAGACAAAATAATATAAGGAACCAAATTGACTATTTTACAATAAACAAAAGATTTAGAAACTCAGTAAAATCAGTAGACATAACCAGGTGCAGATGTACATCTACTACTTGCTGAAGACCAGGTGAAACTAAAAAAGATGAAAAACCTGAATCTTCCTAAACCAAGAATTGTGTCTACATCATTAGGCATGGAGATCAGATAAAAGAAGAACTAGAAATGAAGAGAGGGGTGCCACAAGAAACAACAGTGGATGATGGATGAAATTCTTCATCTCATGGATGAAAGACGCTCTTATAAAAATAAAAGCAAAGAAAAATACAATGAATTGCAGAAAACAATTGGAAGAAAGGAGAAGCCAGAAACATCACAGCAAGACTGGCTGGAAAAAAACAGGCTGTGCTCAGCCTCCTGAAATCCAGTCAGGCAAACCGCTATCGGGATGTCTTCGGACTGAAAACCTGTCCTGGAGTGACAGGGGAGAAGAAGGGACAGCTCTGATGACCCAGAGGAACTAGCAGTTTCTCGGGAAGTTGGAGAAAAACTCTTCAAACCAGCAGTGGGGGTGGCGGCCTAAACTGAAAGATCACTACAAAACTGGGGCATCTGGACTAAGTTATTGTGCATGAGTGGTGTTGGAAACAGAGTGTTGAAACCGGGTGAGTGATTGACGAACTCACAGAAAAAAAGAAAAAGCTGATCTTAATTTTAAAAAGGATCCCGAAGCGGAGTTAACAACTAACTGGCTTTCGGGGAATGTAATTGAAAAAAGGAAGCAGAGGGGGTTAAGCACCAAAGCCTCAGAAGATTTTGTCTTCTGCAATTTGGAAGTGAAGGAATATTAACAACTAAAAAGAAAAGCCCAGGGGGAAGTCTCTTTTTCCTTATCTGATTCTATGTTTGTGGAGTAAGAGCATTTTTGATAGCTATTGACAGCTAGCTGTGGAATTGTATTTCGGTTTGGAAAGAGCCATTTACTTGTGACTAAGCTGGCTAGTGAAGAAAACAACAACAACAAGGGAAATCCTTCTTCTTATTTTAATTTTATTTTTTGTGGATGTAAAGCATTTTAAAAGAAGAGGGGAAAATAGTGAGAGTTGCAGCCACATTGTGACCTTGGATTCAGGAAGAGACTTTGAGGCTGTGGGAATCACTGGGAGTAGCTGCCTTTGCAACATTGTTTTGTCTGCAACTATCTACAGCTGTGGAAGAGAAAGCATGGACTGGACTAATTTCAAAATTGAGCAATAGAATCTGGAAGATCCTAAATTTGCAATTAAATGTGGTATAACCCCAAAATTTAGAAATCTGTTAAAATAGTTAAACTTGCATAAAGGAGTTTTGGATGTATGAATTATTTGTGATGTTGAAAAGTGTGTGTGAAGCATTAATTGGTAAAGGAAAGCTAGGAAATTGGAGGGAACATACAAAACAAGAAAATAGGAGAAGAGGAAGTAAAAGGGAACATAAATGAGGGATAGGAAGATAAAGTGAAAAAAAGAAGAATTGAAAGTAAAATGCAGATAAAAGATTGCACTGGGATTTACAGTCACAAAGTAGATAAAGGAGGAGATCTCCCCCCCCCCCAAAAATGACAAAATAGTAAGGAAATCAGGAAAATAGGGAAAATCCTAGGGAAAGTTACTAGAATAATAAAAGTAAATACACTGAAGAAAAGATACAAAAACTACAAAAACGGGAAAGAAAAAGAAGTTAGGAGAAAGGGGGAGAAGAAGGAAAAGAATTAAAGTTGGGATTTTTGGGAGCCCGAGAGAAAATGGTTAAAAGAGGAAGAAAAGGAAAAAGTTATATTAGTAGACTAAGAGAATAGTAGTAAGATTGTTATTGTTATGTAACTAATTAAGAAATAAAGAAATGATAGTATATTGTTAATGGTAGAAAACATTTGAAAGAAATGCTCTCTCTGCTTAAATTGAATTAGAGGCTGTTTATAACAAAATATACCAATGGAGAAAATAAGAAATGAAAATTTGGTGTAACTTTGAAGGGGCAATTGAAAATATTGTTTATGTATTAAGAAAAAATAACTGTAAAGATGGAAAATAGTGGAAGAGAATAATTTGGCTGAAAGTGAAAACAAAACTACGATGTAAAAAGGACTATGTAATTGAGAGGAAGTAAAAGAAAAGACCTGGACAACACTTTGTTCCTATAATATGTATAATTTGTATTAAAAAATAAAAAACTTTGAATGGGAAAAAAACTTTTAAAAATGACATTGATGGCAGGAGCATCTCAAGATTAACTATCTACTATTTAAATGATTTGTTTTTGAAGTAGGAATGGCAGGAAATGGGTCATAAAATGGAAGCATGAAAAAAAGGCCTAGAATGGGTGGGTCCACCCCCCAGTTATGGGTGGACAAATACACAATATTTAACATTTCATACTATTCCCATTGACATGTTAACTTGAATTTTTTTTAAAAAAACTTTCTTATGCAAATAAATGTTTAAAAAAAGAAAACAATTGGAAGAACATTTTGACTTGCAAAAGAAAAGTGGTTTGCAAAGAGATGCAAAGAAATAGAAGAGATAGAATGTAGTCATAATTTCAACTTACAGAAAAAAGTGAAAGAAGAAGCAGGTGTCTACAAAAATAAAGCCAACAACTTAGTTGACAAGGAGGGGAAATCTTGGATGAGGATGAAAAATTAAAAAGATGGAAGGAATATATTGAAGAACTTTTTGAGACACTAGGGATAATATTGATATGGGAAGTATAACAACTGGACCAAGCATCACTCTGAAGGAGATTGAACATGCAATAAAAATAGTAGAAACAAGAAAAGCCACAGGATCTGAAGATATCCCAGTAGAAATTTTAAAATTGTTGGAAGACAACGGGAAGAAGTTTTTACTGCAGCTCTTCAACTGAATATATGAAACAGGAAAGATACCAAATGATTAGCTAAAGTCAACCTTTGAATCAATCCCCAAGTGTACCAAATAAAGAACAATAAACTTAATGAGTCATGCCCTGACTCATTAAGTATCTAAATAACACATAATTTGGTTTCAGAAACAATCTTAGTACACAAGATGCCCTATTCAGTATTCAAGTTCTTGTGCAGCACTGGAGAGATGTCAATCACAGTTGAGGTCAATCACGCGTGCTTCATTGATTTTGAAAAAACATTTGATAAAATAAGACACAGCAAACTATCACAAATCCTGAAACAAATGGGATTAAGACATCTGAATCATAAAGAATCTATATTGGCATCAGGTAGCAAATGTGAGACTAGGCCAAAAATACTCAGCTTTTTCGAAGAGGGGTCAGAGGGCTGTATTCTGTCTCTGCTGTTGTTTAATATCTACTCTGAGTCAATTTTCAATGAAGCATTGATGCGGGCCTCAAAGTAAATGGTGTTCAGATCAACAATCTAAGATATGCTGATTATATAGTTCTGCTTGCCAGTAAGCATGAAAACCTTCAGCTCCTCATCAACAGAGTTTCAGAAATTTCTGAAAAATATGGCTTGAAGCTTAACACCTCAAAAACTAAGATCATGGTCATCAGCAAACAACCCATTAATTTACCATTGATAAATTCAGAAGGAATACCACTAGAAAAAGTTGAAAGGATCACACACCTCAGTTTTAATTTACATGAAAGCTGGGATATGATCAGTGAAGTAAAGACAAGGATAGAGAAAGCTCGAATAGCATTCTTCAAAATGAAAGAGGTCTTCTACAGTCACAATGTAAGCCTAAGACTGAAATCAGGTTGTCAAATGTTACTTCTTTTCTATCCTGCTCTACAGAGTAGAGAGTTGGTATCTCACAGAAAACCACTTGAAGAAACTAGAAGCATTTGAAATGTGGATTTACAAATGGCTGTTACATATAAGCTGGGTTGACAAAATCACAAATGAGGAGATGATAAGGTGCCTGGAGAAGCAAAGGGAAATCATTAAAGCCATTAAAAAGCAAATGTTAGAATATTTTGGACATGTGATGTGACACCCAGAAAAATAAGGCATACTTCACTTAATCCTCCAGGGAAAAACTGAAGGCAAACAAGGTCCAGGCAGAAGAAGAAGATCACAACTTCAAAATCTAAGGGGATTGGTTTGGACAAAATTCAGCAGCACTTTTTCATGTGGCTGTTGGCAAAAAATAGGATTGCCAACATGATCGCCAACGTCCGATACAATTTACCCAGTCTTTCACTTGTTCATTACATATTGACTCTTCCATCATTGTTTGTGAATCAATGCACATTAATTTCTCATATATGATTAAACCATGTCAACATACTTCTTTAAATTGATCACTCCCTTGTATTCAGTTATAGTCACACAGCACTGATTATTTATTGAACTAATTTCAATAAGCCAAATAGCTTCTTAATTATAGCATTTCCATTATAGTCAATTTAATTTTGTTTCTCATCACATACCAAATTCTTAATTTCAGATAATAAAGTGGGTACTAACATGCTGTTAATATGTAGCCAGCTTCATTTTTCAACAGTCCACATCCTCACAATAGATACATTAATTATCCACTATCTATTGTACTAATTAGGTTGCATTCTTCTGTTTGGACAGTTTGCATTCTTTTTAAATCGACCATAATCTTAAGAAAGCAATTTATTTTTTATTTATTTTCGGTACTTAACCTGCAGAATATAATGTTGAATCTTTTAACAAATTTCAGTTTTACTTTCTTGATTTAATTGGAATTTGTAGTTTCTTTAGAGTGAAATAGATCTCCCTCGAAGTTAAAATCTTTCAGGTTATTAGTTATTGGGATTCATTAGTCTTTTTAGTAGACATTGGAGAGATTAGCAATGTGAATGTCAGATGATGGCATCTATCAGAATAGATGATATGCTTTGTAGGACAGTGAGAAGTTGTTGAGTCTGCTAATAATATTGCTAGTGGTATGAGCAGATAGTCAGTATGGAAAGCGAAGAGAATGATCTTGGATAAGCTAGGTAACAGTTGAAAGAACACAAAAAGACAGAAAAGCAGTATTGTGGCTTCTGTTTCCTGATCTATTTTGAAGAACTGACAGTTGGTATCTTCCTTTGCTGCAGAAGTTTCTTTTTGTTTCTATTTCACTATAGTTGATAACTTCATCGGTTGCACATGTGATACTTTTTCTAGATCCCTGGAATCCGAACATAATTTTGCAATTGTAACATATTCTGTATATAATTTTCCAAGAAGGAATTATTGTGTAATCAAATCTGTATTGCAATCCAAACATATTTTGAAGACTTAACATGTGTACAATGATGAAGAAATGCTATATTTAGGTGTAGGGAAAAAACCTTGAGAAATCAATCAGATATCACATATAGTTGTGAAGCTGTTTGGAATCCTGAATGAGAATTCAAAAGTGCAGGTTACATTATCATTTGAAAATATATTATAGACAAAGTATTTGGGTAATGCATTAGTGTTTTGAAAATATCTCTCAGCTGTTACTTCAGTTCAAAACTGAATATATCTGTAAATGTATGTATGTATGAATTTAACATCATATGGGTGGGAAGAAAATTACATAACTGAATGTGCTACCCAAATAATAATAACATCGCACCACATTGAGATCGGAATATTAGAATCTAATTCCTGATTCTTTCAAAGAATTATTGTTTGTTTTCAAAGAATGGTGGTTGGAGGAGACTGATTGGAAGAGCATTCAATTAGCTTGAAATACCGTAATTTATTGTTAAGCAGGATAAGGTGTGTGTGTGTGTGTGTTTGTTTGTTTTTAAAAAGCTGATGTTGGTGTCAATTTTTCCTTCTCAAACTTCTCTTTGCATCCTATTCCCCTCAACCCCAATTTAAGCTACATTTTGCATTGAAATTAAGAAAGACTGTAGGGTCCTTTTTTTAAAAAAAATAAATGTTTTTTAATTTTAATTGAAACAAGTACAGCATCTTTCTTTACATCTGTAAAAAATGTATCAATCGATTACAGATCCTCCACGGTCAACAAACATAACTCATATTAACTCAAGCATTATTATATATCCATTTCCATTTGACTGTAATTATTATTTAAAAATATTAATAGAAGTAATAATCTTGAACAATACCTGCCCACACCAGTGGGAAAAGAAAAAATCAAAAAGAAAAGGCAAAAAAAAAAAAAGACAAAAACGACAAAGGACAAGGCAGGAAAAAAAACAAAACACAGGTATCTATTATAAAAAAGAAGAAGTATATCAACTGGTTACAACATGCTTTGGTGCTTCTCTTCCATTAACTCATATTAATTCAAATATCTTAACTCAAATGTTTACCATATTAACATCATTATACCTCCAGTTTTAATTACCTATAGTTATTTAAACATCCTTCATCCTTAGCTATGCCAAAGAATTAGTCCATAACACATGCTGACATTTCATTTACTTACTTGTAAAATCCTCTATTAACATCAAATCCTCATATCCTATTTTAGCTAAACATCCATAATATTTAATTATATCATATATCATAACATTTTCCCAGTATTGATTAACATTTGATTGTATGTATTTTATTTAGTTTTTATAATAGTGATAATTATTGTAATTAATACTCTTTATGTATAATCCAAAAATGTTTTCTCATATCCAATTGTTATTTATCATATCGACTCCACATTATATACATTGCTATCAATATCAATTATTATTCAGCTGATTCCACATTATATACATTGCTATCAATATCAATTATTATTCAGCTATATCTGTTACAAAAAGAGCAATTAGGTTTAGCTAGTTTTCAATTGTATTCTTCAATCTATCAGCCAATTCCACATTATATACATTACCATCAATATCAATTATTATTCAGCTATATCTATTACAAATTAAAGTAATCAGATTTAGCTAATTTTAAGTTGTATTCTTCCATCTGTCAGCCTGTGTCCCTCCAATAGCAAAATTTTCTCAATCCAATTGCCATTCGTTGGATAAATTTACCAAATGTTTTTATAAGCAAGTCCAGACAAAGATATCTTCGCACCTTTTGGCTCTGAATGTCAGTGATGAAATAATAATGTTGTCCCGGGCTTGTAAAACTTTTCAAATTGACTTTAATTCTCAAGGGTAGGGTTTTCATTTCTCCTGCACTCTGTCTCTTTAAATGAATCTTCTTTATAGCTCCCCCCCTCCTTTCTTCCTCTGAGATAGACCAGATGCCATTTCTCACATTTTCCATTTGTATTTCAGGAACATTCAAACATTCAACGATCTCAGTTTTTCCTTCATATTTTAAAATCAGATGATCCAATTTTCTTTCCAATCTCTGAAAAGAGTCAAAAAGCTCTCGACATGCGGAAAAAAGCATCTGGAGTGAGACCTTAGAAGTATTTTCAGACGCCATGATGTGTCGTAGTTAGAAATTACAAGTAGAAACACGCTGGAAACTGTGCAATCTTATCTGATCGTAAACACAGCCAAGTAATAAAAATGTCAGATCGTGAAGGGCTAATTAGTAGAAAGTTGACTTTACGATCCACTTAGAAAGAGTCAGTGGGGAGGGCTGCCAAAGTGTTCCTTGAAGCGTTTAAGAAATAAAGTAGCCACCAGCCATAAATCCATTAAAAAAAGACCAATTCGCCGCTAGATTCTTCTATTTTTTTGGTTTCAATTAGCTTAAGCTTTTAGTGCGGACAGTCTCTCTTGAATAATAAAATCAGCTTACCAGATGACATCACTTCTGCCATTCTTAGGGGCAACCTGCAGTTTCAGTTAGCACACAGCTAATCCAGAAAGGAATTGGCACGAGGGGTTAATAACCCCCCACAGACTTTGCGAATGTCTCTGAGGTCCTGGGTCTCCCCACACCTTCACTGTCGTCTCCGGGACAGCTAGGGTCCAAAAAACCCGTCCAAAAATCCTTCGGAATAGAGGAATTTCAGGAATAGCCTGAAACTCCGTCTTCTCACTGCTAAGCCCCGCCTTCTCTCCTCAAGACTGTAGGGTCCTTGATGCTCTCTGAGCTTGGTTGTTTCCTTCCATGTATTTCATTACCCAACTAGATAACATAGTGCTAATTGTGAGTGGTGTTTGGTATCTTTTTGCATACTAGTGGATTGATCTGGCAGTGTTGATGGGAGTGGTCTTGGTGATTCCTTGATTAGGCTGTTCTTTATTGTTAGCTTGTTTGTCTGAGTGCATAATTTTTTTATTATTTGATTGTTGGCTAACATCAATCTTCATGTTAATCTTTTTTTCGCTAAGTGTTAATTGCTGGCTAAGAAGTGTTTTAATTTAATATAATTTATTAGATTTATAGGCCGCCAAATCATGGAGGACTCTGGGCGGCTTACAAAGAACAAGAAAGGAAAACAAACAAAATAAAATAAAATGAAGATTAAAATTCTCCAACACGCATACATTCAAGTTGGGGCGGGACCCTACATAATAAGGTCAACAGCCCCCAGCCTGCCGGAACAGCCAGGTTTTAACAGCTTTACTGAAGGCTATGAGGGTGGGCGAGGTCCGGACATCTAGGGGTAACTGATTCCACAGGGTCGGAGCGGCCACAGAGAAGGCCCTTCTCCAAGGCCCCGCCAGCCAACACTGTCCGGCTGATGGCGTCCTAAGGAGGCCCACCCTGTGGGATCTTAATGGCCGTTGGGATGTATGCGGCAGTAGGCGGTCACGCAAATACGCTGGTGCTGAGCCATGTAGGACTTTAAAGGTAATGACCAACACCTTGAATTGCATCCGGAGACCAATTGGCAGCCAGTGCAGCTCGTGGAGGATAGGTGTAATATGGGTGTATCTTGGTACACCCAATATCGCTCGCACAGCTGCATTCTCGACTAGCTGTAGTCTCCGAACGCTTTTCAGGGGTAGCCCCATGTAGAGTGCATTGCAATAATCCAGCCTTGAGGTGACAAGGGTGTGAGTGACTGTTTGAAGTGCACCCCGATCCAAGTAGGGCCGTAATTGATGCACCAGGCGAACCTGGGCAAAGGCCCCTTGGTCACAGCCGACAAATGGTGTTCCAGTGTCAGCTGTGGATCCAAGAGGACCCCCAAATTGCGGGCCCTCTCTGAGGGGTGTAAGTTTTCACCCCCCAGGATCAAGGATGGACTGTCTGAACTGTCCTTTGGGGGCAGCATCCACAGCCACTCGGTCTTATCGGGATTGAGTACGAGTTTGTTTTCCCCCATCCAGATCCTGACAGCTTCCAGGCATCGGCACATCATGTCCACCACTACACTGAGTTGGCACAGGGCAGATAGATACTGTTGCGTATCATCTGCGTATTGATGGTACTTTATTCCATGCCATCGTATGATCTCACCCAGTGGTTTCATGTAGATGTTGTTGTTGTTGTTATTGTTATTATTATTATTATACAATTGTATCACAGCGGCCAGTTGTTTCGCCGGATTTGGCATTGGTTACTAGTCGGGCCCCACCCAGGGGCCTAGGACGTCGTAACGTATTTTCGTAATATGCATGCAGATCCAAGCAGTGCGGCTTTTTGCATTTGACTGATGGTGATTTTGTCAATTTTTAACTGTTTTAAATGTAATTCCAGTGCTTTTGGAATAGCACCCAGTGTGCCAATTACCACTGGAATTACCACTGCTGGTTTGTGCCATAGTCGTTGAATTTCGATTTTTAAGTCCTGGTATCTTGCGATTTTTTCATGTTCCTTCTCGGCGACCCTGCTATCACCTGGTATTGCGATGTCTATGATTGTGACCTTATTTTTCTCAACCAGTGTGATGTCTGGTGTATTATGCTCCAGTATTTTGTCGGTTTGTATACGGAAATCCCACAAGATCTTGACCATCTGATTTTCGGTGACTTTTTCAGGCTGATGTTCCCACCAGTTTGTTGCTGTTTTAATATTATAATTTTTGCACAAATTCCAATGGATCATTTGTGCTACTGAATTGTGCCGCAATTTATAATCAGTCTGCGTGATTTTTTTACAGCAGCTGAGTATGTGATCAACAGTTTCATCAGCTTCTTTGCAAAGTCTGCATTTGGCATCATCAGAGGATTTTTCGATTTTGGCCTTAATAGCATTTGTGCGGATAGCTTGTTCTTGCGCAGCCAGGATTAGTGACTCTGTTTCTTTCTTTAATGTACCTGTTTTTAACCATAACCAAGTTTGTTCACTGTCCACTTTATCTTTTATTTTTTCCAGAAATTGACCATGCAGTGCTTTGTTCTGCCAACTCTCCATTCTTGATTTTATCACATCTTTTCTGTATTCTTGTTTTGTCTGTTGGGCCTTCAGTAGATTTTTGTTCTTTACTTCGATTAATAGATGTTCTTGAGTGTCTTTTAAATAATCAGCCAGTGCATGTTTTTCTTCTTCAACTGTTTGCTTCACTTGTAATAATCCTCTGCCACCTGATTTTCGGGGCAGATATAGTCTATCAGTATCACCACGTGGATGTAAACTGTAGTGCATTGTCATTAGTTTCCTGGTTTTTCGGTCCAAAAGGTCCAAATCAGCTTGTGTCCAGTTAACTATGCCAGCTGTGTATCTTATAACTGGTATTGCCCAGGTATTTATGGCCTTGATTGTATTTCCACCATTCAATTTAGATTTCAAAATTTTCCTAACTCTGTTGGTGTACTCTCGCCTGACAATAGTTTTTACTTCTCCATGCTTGATGTTATCCAACTGCAGAATGCCTAAGTATTTGTAGGCTTCATTTTCTTTGCATTTAATTAGTTGGCCATTGGGCATTTCAATTCCCTCAGATGCAGTGATTTTGCCCCTTTTTATGGATACAGTGGCGCATTTTTCCATGCCAAACTGCATTGAAATATCGGTGCTGAATACGCGGACTGTATTTGTCAATGATTGGATTTCTATTTCTGACTTTCCATAGAGTTTCAAATCATCCATATATAGTAAATGCGAAATTTTTTCAGCTTTTTTGGCTGTTTGGTAGCCTAATTTCATTTTTTTTAAGATTACTGATAGTGGGATCATTGCGATGATGAAGAGAAGAGGTGAAAGTGAATCACCCTGGAAAATTCCTCGCTTGATATTAACCATTCCGTAGCTCTCATTCCCTACTGCCAACTCAGTTCTCCATTGTTTCATTGCCTTTTCAGTAAAGGATGTAATATTTTTGCTAATGCCAGTTGTTTCTAAGCATTTTATGATCCAACTATGTGGCAGTGAGTCAAATGCCTTTTTGTAATCAATCCAGACCATATTCAAGTTCGTTTTTCTGTTCTTACAATTTTCTAATATCATTTTATCAATTAGAAGCTGATCTTTTGTGCCCCTGCTCCTTCTTTTGTTGCCTTTTTGCTCTACTGGCAAGATGTTGTTTGTTTCCAAATAATCCATCATGTTATCTGCAATAATGCCTGTGAGTAATTTGAAGGTTGTTGGTAAGCATGTTATTGGTCTATAGTTTTCAGGTGTTGTTCCTTTAGTTGGATCTTTCTGAATCAAGTATGTTTTTCCAGTTGTCAACCATTCATCAATTTTGCCCTTTTGTAAAATTTCATTCAGTTGCCTGGCCAATATTGCATGTAAACTGGTCAGATATTTGAGCCAGAAACCATGTAATTGGTCCTTTCCAGGTGATGTCCAATTCTTTACCTTTTTAACTCGATTTTTGATCATCTCAGTTGTTATTTCTAATACTTGCATTTGTTTGTTGCCAATGCTTTTCTCAAAGTCATGTATCCACTTTGCTTCCTTGTTGTAGTCCTTTGCATTTTCCCACAATTCTTTCCAGAATTCAACTGTGGCCTGCTTTTCTGGTTTTTCACTTTTGGTGTCACCATTCACATTAAGACTTTGATAAAAACGCCGTTGGTCTGATCGAAATTGCTGATTTTGTTTATATTGGATGATTCGTGCCTCATATCTTTCAATTTTTCTAGCTGTTGCTGTTATCTGCTGTTTTACAATCTCTACAGCTTCATTGATGTTTCTTGTATCCAATCTATATCTTCTGATTAGCCGATCTATGATTTTGTTGTTTTTAAGCCGTTGCTCATGCATGTTCTTTAAGTTACTAGCATCTGCCCTTAATTTTTTGATTTTTTGTTCTAGACGGATTTTCCACTTTGGCTTTGATGCTTTTTCTGTTGTGTGACTAGGTACTTTAATTTTAATGCCTAGTTCATTAGTGACTATTACAGCTGCACTGTACATTAACTGGTTTGTTTCCAAGATGGATCCCGGTTCAATTGTTGAAAACACTGCATTAACCATTTTCATGATAGGGGCCAAAATTTTCTTAGGCACAGTTTTTAGTGATGGTAAACATTGCCTTTCCTCATTAAGCAGAAAATGCTCCATGATCTTATCCTTCAATTCTTTTTGTTTTTGAGTTAGTTCATCAGTTGGTTCAGTGATAACTGGTTCTAGTGGTGGTGATGTTATTTCCTTCCTGAGAGCTTCTTCTGGGAGTTCTACTATAGTGTCTTTAGTTGTGTCTTGAATATCAGTTATTTCCGCTTGTGATATTGTTTTTTGGGTTTTGCAATTTGCCTGAATTTCCTCATGTTCAACTTCACTAAACACTTTATTCCGTATAATAAATCGCCTTTGATCTGCTAGTCGTTGTTCACTAACATTTGAATCTGGATATTGTTGTTTCCATAATTCATACATTCGCTTTAAATATCCTCTTTTTTCTGGCTCTGAGTTGTAGTAACAGGCCATTATGGCACGGTTTTCATCTGCACTATATTTTTGTTGTTTTGTTGGCTGGTCCACTTGTAGCCCACTTGTCGACGGATGTCCAGGGACCCCAACATCCGCCGCGGCCCTTGTTAACCCGCGCGACGACCGATGCGGTATGGAATTCTTATTTGTTTTTTTCACCATATTGTATGGGTTGGCAGGGGTTTTTTTACGGGACCAGATGCCAACCTGATCCCAACCTTCCTCCTTTCTCATCCGGGCTTGGGACCGGCAACGGCGGAGTTCTATTATTATATAATAATAATAATAATAATAATAATAATAATAATAATAATAATAATAATAATTATTATTATTATTATTATTATTGTTATTATTATTATTATTATTATTATTATTATTATTTTATTTGTCTTGTATGCCGCCCACTCCCAGAGGACTCCGGGCGGCTCACAAAAGACAAGGGAAAGGGGGGAACGAGACAAAGACAACATATTAAAAACAAAACCAACATTCATAATTTCCGTGGAGGTAAATGCTTCTCAGCTCCCCCCAGCCTGCTGGAACAGCCAGGACTTGGTGGCTTTGCGGAAGGCCGGGAGGGTAGTAAGGATCCAGATCTCAACAGGGAGCTCGTTCCAGAGGGCCGGAGCTGCAACAGAGAAGGCTCTCCCCCAGGGAGTCGCCAGCCAACATTGGCTGGCAGATGGAATCCGGAGGAGACCCAACCTGTGCGATCTAATTGGTCTGAGAGAGGTAATCAGCAGGAGGCGGTCTCTCAGTTACCCAAGTCCGATGCCATGTAGGGCTTTATAGGTAGCGACCAGCACCTTGAAGCGGATTCGGAGACTAATAGGTAGCCAGTGCAGCTCACGGAGGATAGGTGTAAATTGGGTGTACCTTGGTGCACCCACAATCGCTCGCGCGGCTGTATTCTGGACTAATTGGAGTCTTCGAACACTCTTCAAGGGCAGCCCCATGTAGAGCGCATTACAATAATCCAGTCTTGAGGTCACAAGGGCGTGAGTGTCTGAAGGGCCTCCCGATCCAGGTAGGGTTGCAATTGGTGCACCAGGCGGACCTGGGCAAAGGTCCCCCTGGTCACAGCCGACAGACGGTGTTCTAGAGTCAGCTGTGGATCCAGGAGGACTCCCAAATTGAGAACCCTCTCTGAGGGGCGTATAATTTCACCTCCCAGCCTGAGAGATAGAACAGTTGGACAATCTTTGGGAGGGAACATAAGAAGCCACTCGGTCTTGTCTGGATTGAGTGCCAACTTGTTTGCTCCCATCCAGACTCTAACAGTCTCCAGGCACTGGCACATCACTTCTACTGCTTCGCTGAGTTGGCACGGGGCAGACAGATACAGCTACATATCGTCTGCATATTGGTGATACTTAATCCCGTGCCGGCGTATGATCTCACCCAGCAGCTTCATGTAGATGTTAAATAGGAGGGGGGACAGGACCGAACCTGCGGCACCCCATACTTGAGGGGCCTTGGGGACGATCTCTGCCCTCCGACCAACACCGACTGCGACCTGTCTGAGAGGTAGGAGGAAAACCACCGCAAAACGGTGCCTCCCACCCCCACCTCTCGCAACCGTCGCAGAAGGATACCATGGTCAATGGTATTGAAGGCCGCTGAGAGGTCAAGAAGCACAATGATAGAGGGGTGACCCCTATCCCTGGCCCGCTTGACCACCGAGGTCCAGCTTCATCAACAGGGACTCACACCCGACAAACTCCGGAGCAGGGATCCTACGAGGAACTAAAGACCCTCGGACGATGACAGCCACTCCCCCACCCTTTTCCCTGGGGTCACGGCTGATGAAGCACCTGAAAACCTTCTGGGCACATTTCAGTGAGGGGAACTCCTCCCTCTGGGCCCAGCCAGGTCTCAGTAATATATGCCAGGTCTGCCCCCTCGTCTAAAATTAGGTCCCGGACAAGGGGAGCTTTGTGAACCACAGACCTGGCGTTTAGCAACAACAGCCTGAGACCAGGGCCCTGACAGTTCTCGCCACCTGGCCCTGGAGTGGAACTAACAGGGCCAGAAGGAGGGATCTCTGTGATGTAGCGAACCCTCCTTCCCCGGTAATGGCCAGCCCTGAAGTTCCCATCATACCTGCCCCTCCCCATAGTGACCATAATGCTCCGGCCCTCCCCCGCTACCGTAGACCCCACAACCCCTCCCACAGCTCCCGCACCATACAGGAAATCCTTAACACTCATTCTGGGACAGGAAGTAAGTCTGGGCCCCTACCACTTCTGCAGTGGCACTCAGTGGAGGAGACACCAGGCAATACTCTCAACCCTCTCATACACACGCAGCCATTCACCCATGCAGTCCCCACGAAATAAATTAAACACAGAAAATACAACAGTATGAATTTAAAAAAAGTGGGTGCAAACATCAACCAAGCATACCATTCACACTACATTCCTAAAAAATTCACGGAGCACTGTGCTAGTGCGATGTAAGACAGTGGTGTGCAGGTGGAGGGCGAGCTGCTCCGCTCTTCTCCCCTCCTCTGAGTCGTAGAAGAGCTTCCCAGGCCACAGGTCCAAAGTCAGTAGCATATAAACTGGCTGTAAGCGGAGAGGGCACGGGATAAGGGTCCGGTATTGGTACACAGCAGCTTTCCAGTCCTAAGCCCTCCAGATCCAACAAGCAATTTATGGCCCCCGTGTCGGGGGGTAGTTCTTCTCCTTCCCCTGAGATTGAGCAGGGTCCAGAATCCGGGGGGGGGAGTCTGTGGGGCCAACATCTGGGACTGGCCCGGGCTGATCCAGAAAACAGGATAAAGGGCGCCAATTCCTACAGAGCCAAGTCCTAACCCCTACGGCTGCCATCATCTATCACTCCTAGCCCTATTCCAACCTTAATTATCCTACTACTAAACCTAATCCTAACCTAAAGCTAATCCTAATTCTAAGCCTAAACCACAAACTAACACCAACCCAAACTAAGCTCACCCATTCTAACCCTACACCAACCTAATCCTAATCCTAACCCCAGCGTAGCCTAGCCCTAGCCCCACACTAACTCTACCCCCAACCCTAGCCACGACCCCAACCCCGGTCTCGACTAGCCCTACCCTAAGGCCGAGAGCAGCCACAGATGGTACAGTCTCCAGTACTTATACCTAAGTCTATATCTAATCTATGCCTAAACTATATCCTAAATCTATATCTAATCTATGCCTAAACTATCTATAACTATAAACCTAAACCTAACTAAATCTACCTAATTAACTGGAGCTATGGCGGGCAGCAAACAGTCAGAGGGAGGGCAGATAGAATGACCAGAGTAGATAGCCCCAGCCGAGGCGAAGGAGAGTCAATGCTTGTCAGGGAGATGGTAAGGCTCGCTGGTAATGGAGAGGGACAGGAGTGGTATCCGAAAGGCTGCGATGGAAAAAAAGGAGGGGGAGGCGTCTAGGCCTCTCACCGACTCAGCAGTGGACGATGTCAGCACGGCGCCGCCATCTTCTTCGCTCCGAGCAGCACGATCACTCAGGGTCGCCAGAACCCGACAGGGGCGCAGGGGCGAGAGGAGAGGGGTGAGAGGAGAGGCAGGAAAGGGTGAGCAAGGCATTGGGGGGGGGTACAGCCATGGCGGCGGTACGCGCAACCAGCCGCCGAATCCGCCGATCCCACAAAACTCCATTCCAGATGGTCTCAATCGAACAGATCTCCCAATCCCCCCTGCTCACTGCTCACCACATAGATGAAATAAAAAAACAGAGTTCAACTCCAGTTGGAAAAGCAGCCGCTCAGATAGAATCAAAGGCAAGCGTCCAAGATTTAAAACACAGCGTTCAACAGAGCAGCGCCGCCATCTCTCCTCTGCGCCACACAGCAGTTCTAATTCCAGTTCCAGGCCTCGGCAAATCCACAGCTAGGAAAGCGACTGGAGATGGCTGATGTTCAAATGCCAGTTCCCACTCGATCCACAAAATACAGCCCTTCCAGGACCTTATGTCAAAGTTGTCACGGACTCCGGAGGCTCTTCTAAGATCTTCTTTTGTCTCGCCGGCTTCTATCGAGCGAGAAGCCAGGCAGCCATCCAGGTCCTGCACATGCACATTATTGTTAAATAGGAGAGGGGACAGGACCGAACCCTAGAACGGTGCCTCTCACTCCCACCTCCTCCAGACGTCGCAGAAGGATACCATGGTCGATGGTATCGAAAGCCACTGAGAGATCAAGAAGCACCAGGATAGAGGAGTGCCCTCTACCCCTAGGCCGCCAGAGATCATTGGTCAGAGCGACCAAAGCAGTTTCTGTGCTGTATCCAGGCCTGAAACCAGACTGAAAGGAATCCAGATAATCCACTTCATTCAAGGTCCGTCACTATAGTGAAGGAGCTGAAGCGCCACCACCTTCTCAACAACCTTCCCCAAAAAAGGGAGGTTGGAGACCGGACAGTAGTTTGTCAGGGCGGCTGGATCCAGGGAAGGCTTCTTGAGGAGGGGCCTCACCACTGCTTCCTTTAATGGTTGCGGGAAAGACCCCTCCTGCAAAGAAGCATTGGTGATCGCCTGGAGCCAGCTGCGTGTCACCTCCCTGCTGGTCGAAACCAGCCAGGAGGGGCACGGGTCCAGTAAACAGGTGGAGGTGCTCATTGCTCCCATGGCCTTGTCCACTTCCTCAGAGGTGACAAAATTGAACTCATCCCAGGAAAACCAACTTGGACTTGCCCTCGGCACCTCGGCTGGTATTGCCCAAGCGGAGTCTAGGTTTGTCCGAAACTGAGTGATTTTGTCCAACAGAAACTGAACAAATTCCTCAGCTCTTCCCTGCAGGGGTTCCCCCACCCCCTCACCTTTCAGGAGGGAGCGGGTGATCAGGGCGGCTGGGCGAGATTCCGCAGACGCAATAAGAGTGGAAAAATGAGTGCATTTTGCCGCCTGTATCGCCACTAAATAAGTCCTAATAAAGGCTCTTAGTAGTGTTTGATCAGATTCAGAGTTACTAGGCCTCCAACATCGCTCTAGGCATCTCTTGTGGCGCTTCATCTCCCGGAGTTCCTCGGTAAACCAAGGTGCCCTCCTGGATCCACTGCCACGGAGAGGCCTCAAAGGCTCAATCTGATCTAGTGCCTCAGTCGCCGCAGCATTCCAAGCAGCGACTAAGGATTTGGCCGGGTTGCGGGCAAGGGAGTCAGGTATCTCTCCAAGCTCCCTCTGAAATCCCATAGGGTCCATCAGGTGCCTGGGGCGGAACCATTTAATCGGCTCCACCTCCCTGTAGTGGGGGAGTAATGTCCTGAAATCAAGCCTCAGCGAGGAGTGATCTGACCATGACAAGGGCGAGATCTCTATTCCCCTTAATTCCAGATCACATCTCCACTTCCCCGAGAGAAATACGAGGTCGAGGGTGTGTCCCGCTCTATGAGTTGGGCCCTGAACTATTTGGGTCAAGTCCATGGTTGTCATGGAGACCATGAACTCCTGTGCTCCATCAGAGTGTTCGCCAAGTGACGGTAGATTGAAGTCCCCCAGCACCATTAGTATGGGGATCTCCACCGCCAACCTGCCTACTGACTCCAGCAGCACAGGCAGGGCTGTCGTGACACAGCTGGGAGGTAGGTACGTCAAGAACAAGCCCACTTGAACCCCTAGGTCCAACTTCAAGAGAAGGGACTCGCACCCCACAATCTCCGGGGCAGGGATCCTGCAAGGAACTAGCGACTCCCGGACAACCATTGCTACTCCCCCACCCCTTTTTTGGTGTCTTGGTTGGTGAAGCACCCGAAACCCATCTGGGCACATTTCTGAAAGGGGGACTCGTCCCTCTTGGCCCAGCCAGGTTTCAGTTATACATGCCAGGTCTGCCCCCTTGTCTAATATCAAGTCCCGGACAAGGGGAGCTTTATTCACAACAGACCTGGCATTTAGCAACAGCAACCTGAGACCAGGGCCCTGAACTCCTCTGCCACCAGGTTCTTGAGGTGAACCTGAAGGGCCGGAACAAGGAATTGCTGTAATGTAGCGAGTCCTTCTTCCCCGGTAATGGCTAGCCCTACAGCTCCCATTATATCTGCCCCTCCCAGTCATGACTGAAATGCTCCGACCCTCTTCCCCACCCATAGACCCCCCCTCTCCCATGGCCCCCATTCTTCCCGGCAGGCCACACACAGCATTCACTCTAGGGCGAGGGGCAGATCCGTGCTCCCATCCACTTCTGCTTCTGCACTCAGTGGAGGCAGCTCCAGGTCGCACCCCCAGTCCCATTGCTTTCACTCAACAGGCATTTCCACACAAGCACACCCCATGATAATCGTTAAAATACAAGCAACAATAAAAATAATTAACTAATTAATTTAAAAGTGGGCGCATTCATTCTCACAATCATACTATCATACACTCAACACACAAGTTAAAAAACGCAAATTCTTAGGTCAGCGTAAATTTGGGGGGGAGGAAAACTCCTCACTCTTCCCCTACGCAGTCTGGGAAAAGGTGATAAAGGTTGAGGGGTCTGAAAAAGCTGGTGCTGGTTGAAAGGAGCAAGTTCCCAGTCTCTTCGACCCTGTCCTCCCGGGGCGACAACGAAAGAAGGGCGCAAGCTGATCGGAATGACCAGTGGCAACAATGTCCAAAACCAACGCCACAGTGAAGAAGAAGAGGGAGGGTGGGGGAGCTGCATCCAAGATGGAATGGCGGCGGCAGAAAGGCCAGCCACCCAGCTCCAGCTCCAGGTCACACCAACGCAGGCTTCTCCAGCTCCAAGGCTCAATGGGTGGCAGGGCGGCACAACGGCATGACCCAGTGCCCCCGAAGTGGCAAAGCCGGGCTGGCGGCGATGGGACGGCGGTCGCGGTGGCCGGGTGGGCTAAACAGCGGCAAGTTGGCTGCCCCCTAAGACAGCAGTGGTAGGTCGACGGCTAATGCGAATGAAACAGCGGTCGGCAAGTGGGCAGTCTCCTCCAAGCAGCAGGCCAAGCCGCGGTGGCTCAAACAAAGAGAGCAGCGGCTGCGGCGGCTGGAGCAGGCGACTGGAGCAGGTGGGGTGGCGGCAGGTCGGCAGCTGCCCCAATGCAGCAGGGCCAGCTACGATGACCAAAACAGACCAAAGCAGATGGAACGGTGGCTGGAGACAGATGGAACATCGACAGATGGGACAGCGATGAACCGGTGGTCCCTCCGACACGACAAAGCCAGGTCGGCGCCCCAAACGGCAGTCGTGATGATTAAAGCCGGTAAGATGGTGACCTGAGCTGGTGGGATAGTTGCAGGATCGGTAGCGTTTTCTGAGAACAGCTCTTCCAGAAGCAATATTGTCCTCCATGAGCTGCCTCACCGAATCCCCTCTATTTTGTTCTTGCATTCTAACCCTTCTATTTCAGTCCTCAACCCTCGGCTCCATACCTTTTTAGGTGTTTCTTCCCCAGAAACCGGAGCGATAAGACTCAGGCGGTCATGTTCCTTGCGCATGGCTTATTTATGCAAATGTCTCCATCTGTATGAATGTCCCAAAGATGCTTTTTTTCAGGAGGCAACTGGACTTTGATCTTTTGGTTTACTTTTTGGCATTTAGTTATCTCTTTAGAAAGGTATGTAAATATTGTTTATCTGTCAGATCCCTAAAAGTAATACTGCCATTCAATTGGGAGGAGGAGAGCCTCAGAGTTAAATCATTAGCTACATCTAAAACAACTGAGTTTTACAACTTTACAACTGGTTTCCTGTCACCGGGAGACTGAAGGTCACAACATCTCTGGAGGGATGTTTATGGTAGCCATGTGGGATATATAATTTTTATGTCTAACTAGAGATAGCCATGGGAACGTGTGCTTTATTGACTCCCAAGGTAGAAGAGTTAAGCAAGCATCTTCACACTTGTGTATTGGTCAGAATCTGCATTCGGACAAAGGGGAGGGGTCATTATCAGCTTAATTCCATTTGCATAGCCTAAAGGTTTTCAGATGCTGCTTTGCTTCTAATTGTTTCCATCCTGCTTGATTAAAGGTTCCTTTTGAAACAATCCATTTCAAGAGTCTTTACTTTCTCAAGTGAGGAGAGGAGCCATTACATAAAGCAGCATCTCTCTGCAAAGTGATCAACCAGGAGAGAAACATTGTTACTCTACTAAGAGGACCCAGCAAATCATATCTGAGCATAACAGTGAGCAAGGGGAAACTGACTGCCTGAGGGAGATGGAAACCCCTTCACAACCAGAGACCTGCTCCTTGTATCCTGGCGGAGAAAATGGAGTGAGCTTGGAGGACCCCAAAAAGCCCCGTTGGTCAATCGGAATCGGGACAAAAGACGGCTGGGAAGAGACGACCAGGGGAGTCACTCTTACCCGAGGTAGCCGAAAACCAGGGTGGAAATTGGAGTTAGAAGCCCCCTCTGATCAGAAGGAGCTAAATGAAGCCGCGCTGAGAGAGGATCCTCTGAAGAGGCATGTAACCCAGTTGGTGATGGAAATTTTGGGAAATCTCAACATCCGGGGGGAGCCAGACCGGCAACCAAGAAGCGTTGGAAGGGCAGCAAACAGGGGTGACACCAGAGGAACAACCCCCACCTGGTCCCTGCTAATCAAGCTGATGGCACAGCAGCAACAGCTAGGAACCCAGAAAACCCTCCCCCCAGTTGACACATGGGTTGGGGGCCACTCCGAACCAACCCCGAAACCTGCAGTTAGAAAGGAAAACTCCTTTCTTGGGGGTAAAATTTGATGGGAACCCAAAAAAATTGGGATTCCTTGTGGCACAAGTGCTCACCTACATGCAAGAATATGGGTGTGACTTTCGAACGCAAGGAGCCAGAGTTTGAGTGTTCATCCTAGCCCTGAAAGGAGCTGCTGCCAGATGGATGGTGACTTTACATGACGCCGATGCACCAGAACTGCAGGACTTTGATCCGCTCATGATGGCCCTGCGACGACGGTTCGAGGACCCCCTTGCAGACCACAAAGCATGTGACTGCATTAAAATTGTGTAGCAGGGATGCTGGCCAGTGGCTGAGTATACCGAATAATTCCGAGACGTGGCATGTCATGTCAACTGGCCAGAGGTTATCCTGGTAAGTTGGTTCAAGGATGGGCTGAGTGATGAACTCTACAATGCTTGTGTGGCCTGAGGTGCCCCAACCCATCTACATGAGTGGTATCTTATTGCTGAAGAGGCAGAGATCGACATGGCCAGAAATCAATATCGGGCAGGATAAATGTAGAAGAAATCCCCACCCCAATGGAAATGAGAACCTTTTAAACCGCAAATGGCATCTTCTCCGAAATTCTTAGTCTGTTTCAAGTGTGGAAAAGCGGGGCACTGAGCTGCAGAATGCCATTCTCAGGCACTAGCTAAGAAACCAGATCGCCCATTGGGGGTAAAACCTACGAAACATGGCCAGCACGGAAAGGAGATGGCCCTGAGGAGTAGGGAGACCGTAGAATTTCCACCCCCTCCCTTCTTTGAGGAGGAAATCCCAGCTTCACAGCAGGAGGAACCATACTCATCTGGAAGCCATCCAGAGGTTGAACCACTGATAAGCAAACCAATTAAACTGCTTACCCTCCCCCTAAGACTGTTTATCTGGGAGAGGGGAATGAAAATCTCAGCTTTAGTGGATTCGGGGTGCACCCGCTGTTTGATCAGCCCAACCCTGGTAAGGAAATTGAGGATTAATGTAAGGAAGCTGAAACACCCCATAGCTTTTTGCCAACTAGATGGGTCAATAGCAGGGCGGGAGCCAGTTTCATTTGCCACTGAGCCTCTACAGATAGGCATTGGAAGCCACAAGGAAATGTTTACATTTATAGTGGCGCCTGGCATGGAATGGCCACTAGTTCTGGGACTTGCATGGCTGAAAAAATGGAACCCCAAAATTAATTGGAAGTAAGGCACCATAAGATGCACGTGACTTTTGCTGAGAATCCAGACAAAGAAACTGAGGAGGCAGAGCACCTAGAAACAGCAATGTCTGCTTACGCTATGCCAACCCAGGGTATATCCAAAGAATATAAGGACTTGGCTGAGGTTTTTAGCGAAAAGCATCTGATGAGCCTCCACCTCATCGCTCCACTGACTGTGCGATAGAAATCCTACCCGGAGCCAAACTCCCTAAACCCAAGATGTATAGTATGTCTCTAAGGGAGCTGGAAGAACTGAGGGCATTCATTGAAAAAAACCTAGCAAGGGGTTTCATTGAACCAGCCCGACCAAAAGTTGCAGCCCCAGTGTTGTTTAGAGAGGAAAAAAGATAGCTCCAAACACTTATGTGTTGATTTTAGAAATTTAAATTCAATCAGTATGGCAAATGTATATTCCCTCCCTCTCATGAAGGATATGCTAGCACACCTAGCCAAAGGGAGAATTTTTTCAAAGCTGGATTTAAGGGAGGCTTACAGGATTAAGGAGGGAGATGAATGGAAAATGGCATTTAACACCCCTCTTGGATGCTACCAATTCAAAGTGCTACCATTTGGGCTACAAGGGGCCCATGCAGTATTTATTCAATTAATAAACAAAGTGTTGCGGGAGCATCTATATAAGGGCTGCATAGTCTATATTGATGACATTTTATTAGATTCTGTGACCAAGGCAGAACATGTAAAACTAGTCCGGGCGGTTCTGAACAAACTTCGCTCTGCAAAACTTTATGCTAAATTCTCCAAATGTGAATTCCACCAAGAAAAAATTGATTACTTAGGATACCGCATTTCACACCAGGGCATAGAAATGGATCCTTCGAAAGAGCAATCGGTACTTGACTGGGAACCACCCAGAACACGCAAACAGTTGCAAAGCTTCCTGGGATTTGCAAACTTTTACCGGCAATTTATCCCTTTTTCGCCCAAATTGCTCTCCCCATCACCAAGCTCTTAAAAATGAAGGGGGAGGGAAACCTAAAACCGAAGCAGCCTTTGAACTGGACAATGGAATGCCAAACAGCATTTGAAAAACTTAAAAGGCTGTTTTCGGCAGAACCGATCCTAAAGCACCCAGACACAGAGAAACCGTTCATCATACAAGCAGATGCTAGTGATGTGGCGATCGGAGCCATCTTACTTCAGAAAAATGAGGAAGACCAATTACAACCATGTGCTTACACATCCTAAACATTGAATGAATCTGAGCAAAGGCCATTTGGGAGAAAGAGGCTTATGCAGTTTGATGGGCTCTTTTAACCTGGAGAGGAGTAAGATCCCTTTTGAAGTCTGGACGGATCCTAAAAATTTAGAAGCCCTAAACACCCCAAGGAAACTCTCTCCAAAACAAGTACGATGGGGTCTTTAATAGGTTTGAATTTATGCTCAGATACCTCCGGCGGAGGGGGATTTCCTGGCAGATGCACTATCCAGTAAATCACAATACGATATTATGAAGCCAAACGTAATCAAACCCATGATACAAGACAATCAACTAGCTGCTAGAGTAACCACCAGATCCCAGGGAAAACAAGACACTCTAGAGGACAATGACACCACCCAAACTTTTAAACAAGCTTTAACCACTGACGAATGGTTTTTGAGCCACAAAGACAGCTGCCTGATGAAAGATAACTGAGCTTGGGTGGGAGGGAAGTTGTATGTTCCAGCCAGCCAAAGACTGTACTTAATGGAAAGGTGCCACGACTCCCAACTAGCAGGACACTTTGGTTTTGTAAAAACTTTACATCTAATTAAAAGGCAATTTTGGTGGCCATCACTAAAAAAGGACATAGAGAGCTATGTAGCCAGCTGTCCAATTTGTGCGGCAGCCAAAAGACGACAAGGCAAAATGCCAGGACTGTTACAGAAGGTAGCCGAGCCCTCAGCCCTCTGAAAGGAGATAGCTATGGATTTTATTGTCGAACTACCAGAAAGTGCAGGGAATACTGTCATTTGGATCGTAACAGACTTATTTTCAAAACGGACACATTTTATATCGTGCCAAAGGATCCCAACTGCCAAAAGTCTAGCCAAGTTATTCCTGATACATATTTATCGCCTTCAAGAAGCCCCACAAAGAATCATCTCCGACAGAGGGGTCCAATTCAACTCAAAATTTTGGGGAGCATTCTGAAACTTACTGGGCACCACCCAAGGACTGAGCTCCAGTCACCATCTGTGTACCAATAGTCAAACTGAAAATTGGAACATGGTTTTACAACAATACCTAAGATGTTTTATTAATTTTCAACGGGACAACTGAGTTGATCTTTTACCTTTTGCAGAAGTGGCCTTCAATAACACTGTACACTCAAGCACTAGGTTCATCCCTTTTAGAGTAGCAACAGGCCAGGATTTCAACCCCATGCCTGTACTACCCACAGAGGAACCCACTATCCCCTCACTAAAAGAATGGATAGACAACCTACGAAACACATGGCCAGTGGTTAGATTAGCATTACAGGAAGCTAGAGAGGCTTTCAAAACTCAAGCTGACAAAAAAAAAGTAAATCCCAAACCCTTCCATGTTGGAGATAGGGTATACCTATCAACAAAATTCCTGAAGTCATTGCAACCATCAAAGAAATTAGGGCCACATTTCAAGGTTCAAGGTTCATTTTATTTATATGCCACCCTATTCCCGGCGGGACTCAGGGCGGTGCACAAACCCAAAGGAGGGGAAGGGAAACACAAGAACTACAACAAAAAGTACAGGGAATTTAAAACAACCAACAGCCACACGATTCGAGAGGGGAAGAGAACTCATCGACCCCAGGCCTGCCGACACAGCCAGGTTTTAACGGCTTTTCGGAAGGCCTGGAGAGAGATGAGGGTCTGAATCTCTGTGGGGAGCTCGTTCCAAAGGGCCGGAGCCGCCACAGAGAAGGCACTCCCCCGGGTAGTAGCCAGGTGACATTGGCTAGTAGACGGAACCCGGACAAGGCTTAATCTGTGTGATCTAATGGGTCTTTGGGAGGTAATTGGCAGCAGGTGGTCTCAAGTACCCAGGTCCAATACCATGAAGGGCTTTATAAGTGACGACTAGCACCTTGAAGCGTATCCGGAGACCAATCGGTAACCAGTGCAGCTCGCGGAGGATAGGTGTAACGTGGGTATACCTAGGTGCATCCACAATCGCTCGTGCGGCTGCATTCTGGACGAGCTGAAGTCTCCGAATGGTCTTCAAGGGCTGCCCCATGTAGAGCGCATTGTAGTAGTCCAATCTTGAGGTCACGAGGGCATGAGTGACTGTTGTGAGTGCCTCCCGGTTCAGGTAGGGATGCAATTGGTGCACCAGACGAACCTGGGCAAATGCCCCCCTGGTCACAGCCGACAAATGATGTTCTAAGGTCAGCTGTGGGTCCAAGAGGACTCCCAAATTGCGAACCCTGTCTGAGGGGCGTAAAATTTCACCCCCCAGCCTGAGTGATGGAATACTAGCCAAATTTTTGGGAGGGAAACACAACAGCCACTCGGTCTTGTCTGGATTGAGCGCAAGCTTGTTAACCCCCATCCGGACCCTGACAGCCTCCAGGCACTGGCACATCATGTCAACTGCTTCACTGAGTTGGCACGGACCTTTCCCCATCACCAAAGTTATCAACCCTGTAACAGTAGAATTACTCCTGCCAAAGACACTCAGGAAAGTCCATCCAGTGTTTCGTATTAGTTTACTCAAACGAGAAGTAATCTCACAACTCAGACCACATGCACCTATTCCTCCTGTTCCTATCATGATAGAAGGCGAACAACATTTTGAAATTAAGGAAATCCTAGTTTCTAGGACCCACAGGGGTAAAACCCAATACTTAGTTTCTTGGAAGCATTTACCTTCAGCCCAAAATGAATGGGTAGAAAAACACCACGTTAGGGCCCCTGCTCTATTGAAAAAATTTCACTCCCAATACCCTAATAAACCTTGTTAAAATACTATGATGCAATATGTTTTCCTATTTTTTCACAGGTGAATCTCTCCTTTTTCTAAAGAACGGCAGCATGTCACATCCCTAAAAGTGATACTGCCATTCAATTGGGAGGAGGGGAGCCTCGGAGTTAAATCATTAGCTACATCTGAAACAACTGAGTTTTACAACTTTACAACTGGTTTCCTGTCACTGGAAGACTGAAGGTCCCAACATCTCTGGAGGGATGTTTATGGTAGCCATGTGGGATATATAATTTTTATGTCTAACTCAGTGGTTCTTAACCTGGGTTCAATCGAACACCAGGGGTTCAGTGAGTCAGTCTCGTGGGTTCGGCGGAGGTCAAGACACACACCCGACTCATATGATTCGTGATGACATGCCATGCTTGTCCATCATTGGCTGCAGGTGATAACGCCACATTGCTTGGCCTATCTGTGCTGCAGGGAATTTTGTGCACCCAGTAGTCGAATTGTAATTGTCATGATGGTACGTCGTGTGATTTCTTTCTTAATATTTTAATCCCTTCATACTAACTATATCGAGCAAAAAAAGAAAGTGGTCGGACGAATATGTACAATATGGATTCACATGTATAACGGAACGTGATGGGAGTCAGCGTCCTAACTGCATGATTTGCAATGCCAAGTTGAGCTATTCTAGTCTAGCACTGGCAAAACTAAGAGAACGCTTCCTTAAACTGCATGGAAAATACAAGAACACAACGCTCGCTGAATTCAAGGTGAAGAGAGCTAGATTCAATGAAAAGGCTACTCTGCCTGTTCTCGGCTTTGTACCCACCAACAAACCGATCCTCACAGCATCGTACGAAGTTGCTTACCTGATCGCAAAGCAGGGCAAACCATACACCATTGCTGAAACACTCATAAAACCAGCTGTGTTGAAGATGGTGAATATCATGCTGGGAAAAGCGGCTGAAGTTAAGTTATCCCAAATTCCTCTTTCAAATGACACCATCAGCGACAGAATAGAGGACATGAGCAAAGACATCTTGGCTCAAGTAGTTGCAGATCTGATTTCAAGCCCAGCAAAATTCAGCCTTCAACTCGACGAGACCACAGACGTTTCCAATCTAAGCCAGCTTGCAGTATTCGTGCGCTATGTGAAAGACGACGTGATAAAGGAAGATTTTTTATTTTGTAAGCCTCTTACAACAACAACTAAGGCAGCCGATGTGAAGAAACTTGTGGATGACTTCTTCAAAGACAACAATCCTTCGTGGGATATGGTTTCTGCAGTTTGTTCGAACGGAGCTCCAGCCATGCTGGGAAGAAAGTCTGGTTTTGGTGCGCTAGTGAAAGCCGATGCACCACACATCATTGTTACGCATTGTATTCTGCACAGGCATGCGTTGGCAACAAAAACCTTGCCTCCAAAACTGGCAGAAGTATTAAAAATTGTAGTGGAATGCGTGAACTATGTGCGAAATAGTGCTCTGAGGCACCGCATCTTCAGGGAGATGTGTAAAGAAATGGGATCTGTATTTGAGGTACTTCTGTACCATTCTAACGTTCAGTGGTTATCCCGGGGACAGGTGCTGAATCGTGTTTTTGCCGTGTGTGTGGAATTAGCCCTGTTTTTGCAAGAGCACCAACATTGTCATGCAGATTGCTTCAAAAATTCTGAGTTCATTCTCATTTTAGCGTACATGGCTGATATCTTCGCAGCTCTCAATCATCTCAATCAACAGATGCAGGGTGGTGGAGTCAACATCATCGAAGCAGAAGAAAACCTGAAGGCTTTTCAAAAAAAGCTACCGTTATGGAAACGACGAATAGAGAATAATAACTTTGCAAACTTTCCCCTGCTAGACGACTGTAAGTAAGATCGAAGATGTATCTGGAATCGGAGACATTTTGTACCCACGGAACTGAAGCAAGCAATTGCCACGCACTTAGATTCGCTTGCAATGTCTCTTGACAGATACTTCCCTACAAGAGAGTCATATCCAGCATGGGTGAGACAGCCGTTCAAGTTTAGTGTTGAAGACAACAGATGTCAATGATGAATACCTCGATGAAATCATTGAAATTCAGCAGAGCCAGGTTCAACAGCAACTCTTCAGAACAACAACGCTCTCAACGTTTTGGTGTCAACAAATGGTAACGTACTCTGTTATTGCTAAGAAAGCTCTGGAGATTTTCATACCATTTGTTACAACATATGTTTGCGAGCAATCCTTTTCGAGGATGCTGGACATAAAAAAGAAGAAAAGGAACAGACTTTGTTGCGAAAATGACATGAGAGTGGCACTTGCCAAGGTAAAGCTGCGCATTTCTGAACTGGTCTCTGAAAGGCAACAGCAGAAGTCACACTGATTTGCAGTAAATATTCATCATTATGTTTTTGTTTTTGTGTGAAAATCATGTTGTAATATTTAATGGTTTTGTTCTTTGTTCTTAATGGTTTTGTTCTTTAATGGTTTTGTTCATTTTGTGCACCTATGTATAAAAATATACCTATGTATAAATATATACCTAAATACATATCTATGTTTTGAATTTGAAAAAATCATATTTTATTTTTCCAATTAAGAAGGGTTCAGTGAATGCGCACATGAAACTGGTGGGGGTCAGTACCTCCAACAAGGTTAAGAACCACTGGTCTAACTAGAGATAGCCATGGGAACGTGTGCTGTATTGACTCCCAGGGCAGAAGAGTTAAGGAAGCATCTTCACACTTGTGTATTGGTCAGAATCTGCATTCGGACAAAGGGGAGGGTTTATTATCAGCTTAATCCCATTTGCATGGCCTAAAGGTTTTCAGATGCTGCTTTGCTTCTAATGGTTTCCATCCTGCTTGATTAAAGGTTCCTTTTGAAATAATCTGTTTCAAGAGTCTTTACTTTCTCAAGTTAGGAGAGGAGCCATTACATTATCTCTATGTGCTTGTTGAAAGCTGAATTGTCTGAATGCCAAGCTTCCATGATTTCTCTAGTGTTCTCTAGTGCTTTTGAACTTTCCTAGTTAAACTATGATTAATTCTATTCATATTTGTTAAATGAATCACTGCAATTCTTAAGTTAGTAACCTAATTGATAAGTGAATATGGTTTCTCCCTTGATTTTGCTTTTCAGAAGGTCACAAAAGATAATCACATAACTTTGGAATACTGCAGCCATCATAAATATGAACGAATTGCCAAGCATCTGAATTTTGATCACATGACCATGGCAATACTGCCATGGACGTGTGAAAAACGATCATAGATTACATATTTCAGTGCCGCTGTAATTTTGAAAGGTCACTAAATGAATTGTTGTAAGTTGAGGACTACCTCTACCTATTTGTTCCTGCTATGCAGATTTTAAATTTTATTTTACATTTTTCTTTCACCACTTTAAGCAATATGTATTTAAATCTCTGCAAAATATATTATTACAACTAATCATATAACTAAAATCTTAGTTGATATAAGTCAGAAATTAAAATTATTTTAAGCACAATTCACTAATGTATGAATTATATTTAGTTATTGTCTTCATTCCTGAACAACATGAAATTAAATAATTATCAAAGTTTTTAAATATACACTAATTGCATTGTTTTCTGTCTTCCATCCTTCTCTTTATTTCAGGGGTTTAGATTATTTCAGGGTTTAGACCTTCAGTGAGCTAACTAAATATGAGAAGAAAGCTAGACTTATCTGACCTGACTGATGATGAAACTGAACATGTTATTCAAGTAGTCCAACGAGATTTTACCCTCCGCAAAAAAGAAGAAGACCGACTGAAGTAAGTATTAAAGCAAATATATTATTTAGAAATTAGAAAATTGTTTATTTGTTACTATGCATCTCCTGTTTTATACTCTGAATATACTGCATTATAAATTAAATTCTTTTAGACACTTACAAAAACAATCCAGTAAAATGCAGATTCTAAGGTTTGCAAATTGGTATCAAGTTTTACCCACACATATTTTGTTTTCACTCAGAGAAACATATCCTAACAATTCATATTATAGTATCAATAGTTTTTTTAAAAGCTAATCATTCAAGCAAGATCAGAAAGTTATTTCTACCATTAGTATGATTTCTTATGCCTCTTTGTTCTTGGAACGTGATATATATAGTATATAGTAATAATTTTTAGAGACCGGAAGCAATGTATCCTGTCCTTCCTAAGCTACCGGTACTTCTTAAATTATTTGGAATGTTTTACCAACTACCTTATATCTAAGAGTTTTTTTCTCTTTCTCTGTCTCTTTCTCTTTCCCTCTGGTTAGAGACCAAATATAGCAAATGTCCTTAGAAATATACATTCATCAACAGTTGGGGATAGGTTGCACAGTAATTCCTCTTCAAGTATACACTTAGTAGCAACATTGTGTAGATTGCTGCATGTTTGATACAGTCCTTAGTGTACGCACTAAATGTTCTCTTTTTCACAGCCGCCAATAGTTTTCGTGATTTCTGAACATTGCTCAGATTGACACTGAATTTAATTTAATTGAAAATTAAATAACATTTATATAGTCAGAATTGTTTTTAAGGTTCAGAAAATCAACTCCCTTCTGATACAAAAGCACTGTTGTTATGTCCTCTCAGTTTAAAATACAATTTGACATATAGCTGTTAATATGCTATGTTATGTAATTATGCTGCATAATGAAAATATGTGCAGTACTGGGTTTTTTCAGTAAATTGTAGGGCCAAATGTGGAGTGATATTAAGATATCAGTAGTTTTTAAAACACAAATTATAACATTTATTTTAATTGCTGAGTTCAAAAAATTAGTATCACTGATAATATGTTTCATATTCTGCTATATAGTATTTTTCCACACTTCAACACAAAACTAGTAGCATTTTAATTTTTTTATTTAAGCACTTTGTTGGAAAAGGATGGGAATATAGCTGTAGACTAGGGATGTCAAACTTGATTTCATTGAGGGCCACATCAGGGTTGTGTTTGACCTTGGAGGACTAGGGTGGGCATGGCCTGGATGGGTGTTTCACACAGGCTCAAGATGCATTTTTTCCAATTGCATTCAAAACAACTATTCCAGACAAAGGGAGATTTACTTTCTGTCACAAATAGTCTCAATTCCATAATGTAGAGTTTAAGGACATATAGGTTGTTTAAAGACAACCTAAACAACATCCATGTTATTATATTTATATTTATTGGGTTGAATGATAAATTAACATGTAGAACCTTAAAGTACTTTTAAAGAAAACAATTCATTTCTCTTTAATTCATCCATATCTCCTTTCTTGTCTTCTTCATGTATTAATCCGTCTGCTTTATTTATGGCAGTTTTCCATCCCCAAATAACAAAAATGTGCATTCTTTGTTATTGCTTGGGCAATGTAAAGTCAGGTTTCCCTTTTCCCTGATGAACCTGTCCTTTGAAATATTAACTAACTCTATGTAGAATATTTTAGCCGACCCTCCCATTTTTCATTTTTAATACAGGTCTTGAAAACATTAAAATTATATTCCAGATATCCATTGTAAAGAGGAATACTGTATAGCACAACAAATTCATCATAATATATTGCTAAATTTCTGGACTCTAGAAAGATTCAGAAAATATGCATACTGTGTGGAAACAATGGAAGTCCATTTGGACTACAATTGGCTACACAATTAAATCTCACTGATTTCGCTGAGTTTTATGCATACTTGACAAAAGCTGCCTTCTATCTGCCAGATTTATACACTATCCAGTCATAATATGATTTGATTTTGAGCCTGTGTGTTCTGTAAATTCAGCCATTTGTGCTTTACAGAGTAAAACACAATTTAGAAATAACCACTAGACATTTTCCCATGACATACTGAATTTTAAAAAAAGCTTATATCTTGTAGATACTACCATATCCTACATCCAACTGTGTTCTGTATTTTTAGTTTTTAGGCTCACTATATTGTTTACAAACCATTATGGGAGGGAGAACACAATTCAGTTGTAAGTCAAAACTAAGCAAATTACATTACAGCCACAGATAAGTGAGCAAACTCTTTAGATTAGGCTTCTTCCATATTTTAAAACTGGATGAAACCAGGAAAGCAGACAACCGGAAGATAGATAGTGTGCATGGGATTGAGAAAGAAACATATAAATGTCTCCCCGCAGCCTGTTTTCAGCCGCCAGGCTACTGTAGGAGGCCAGAGGGGGTGAAAACAGGTGAAAACCAGGCCGAAAATGCCCCCCGTGGCCCATTTTTGGCTGCCAGGCTGCCAAAAACAGCCCCCCTATGGCCCATTTTTGGCCGCAAAACTGCTGTATGAGGCTGTGAGAGCTGAAACCAGACCAAAACCCCTCCCCTCGCCTATTTTTTTTGGAGAACTTTTTTATTGTTTTAATTAAACAAAAACAAAAAAAAAGAATCATCTTTTGTTACATCTTGTAGAAAGCGTATTGATTGGTTATAAATACGTTCCATGCATTTCTTCCACAATCCTTACATATACTTCATTCAAATTGATTTGTACATTTTAAGTCAAAAAAGAAAAATTATGTATTTTACTATCCCTGTACCACAATTCTCATTTAGATTACCATTATTTAAACATGTTTTTATCTAGAATCATTTGTATTTAAAGACACAACCACCTACTGGCATTCATTTGCAATTTCAATAAACCTCCAATGACATTACACCTTTATGACATATTCTAAAACAAATTCAGTTAATTAAGATATCTAAGCATCCCCCCCATAACACACCTGTTTGTATCATTAAATATTATACATTACGATTTCTTTGTTATTATTGTAGTTGACTAAAAATTATTTATTGTTTTCACCTCTCCTCTCCGCAGGCCCACTCAAGATTATATCTTTATAACCCTCTTTAAACAATGATTTGTTAATGAGATTTATACGTCTTTTCCCTCAATCCCAAATTAGTTAATTACGTGTTAGCAAAATAAACATTAAACATCTAAAACAATCTAAGAGATGTTAACATTTCTACTTAATAATCACCAAAAAGTATACATTAGCATTTCCTTATTTATATCACATCTCCTCTCTTCTGACTCAAATTATTTATATCTTCATAACAAGATTTAAACAGAAATTTGTAAGGTTTGTACATTTTTTCACCAGATCCTGAATTACAATTTATGGCCCGGTTATTTATCCTAATTAAGGTTATCATTTCATTATTGGTATCATAGTAAATTATATGTTAACAAATAAACATTCAATGATAATCTAGAGCAGTCTATAAAATACTAAAATCTCTACTTATTAATCATCAATAATTAACTAGCTTTTTTTCATCAACATCAACTAGCATTATTAACCAGTGTCTTTCTAGTAACAAAATGGTCTTTTCTCTCTTGCCAGATGTTGTGTCAATTCTCTTTTCCTTCCAGTGTTTAAGGCTTCTCTCCGCACTTTGTAGCTTAAAAGATCTCTCATGTAGTTTTGTTGCCCTTGAGTTGTTATTAATGTAAGCTTAACTTTGGTTGTCCAGTTTATTTCTGGATAGATTTGTCTTATTAACTCTGTCTTTTTCGCTCTTTCTTTTTCTCCTGCATCTTGGAGTTTGGGATGAAGCACCAAATTATCAAAGTCACTTTTCAAGCTTCCCTTCTTTCCACCTTCACTCACATTTACTCCATAAATAAGTTCATCTAACGTCTTATCTTTGTTTTCTGTATTTTCATTCACTTCTTTAATTTCTGGGGCTCCAACCCCATCATCTTTTTCTGTGATACCCCACAGCCTGTCCATTTTCTTATCAAATCTCTCAAGACCTTCTAAAATGTTTTGAAGTCCAGCCAAAATGTTTTGGATTATCAATAGCAATAGCAGTTAGACTTATATACTGCTTCATAGGGCTTTCAGCCCTCTCTAAGCGGTTTACAGAATCAGCATATTGCCCCCAACAACAATCCGGGTCCTCATTTTACCCACCTCGGAAGGATGGAAGGCTGAGTCAACTCTGAGCCGGTGAGATTAGAACTACTGAAGTGCAAGTCAACTGAAGTAGCCTGCAGTGCTGCATTTAACCACTGTGCCACCTTGGATCAAGTTTTCTTCATCTGCATATTGATCCATTTTTTTAGATTACAGAAATATAAAGAAAAAGAAAAGGAGGAATTTGGTAATTTCTGCCACTCTAGCCTGTCAAAAATTTTTAAAGAATATATCTATTTTTATTTTAAATCTTAAGCACAAGTTCTTTTATGGTTTTCAAAATAGAAGGGTTCTTATTTTTTTTCTTTCCTTTTCCAATTCTTGCCAAAATATTTTTCACAAGCACTAGCAGTATACTGTTTGTGACCTTGAGTCTTTATCAGGTTTTAAAAACATGTTCCAAACCCTTCTGTTGCAGTCAGTGTAATCAAATAGGAATGAACAAGGATACATTGTTGCAACAAAAAAACTTCAGACTTAGGCTTCCAAGTGGCAGATTAAACTATTTTTAAAAACTTTTTCCTTAAGTATCTTTAATATAATATTATAACAAGTCGAAGTTTGTTAAAATATAAAAAAATTAGTTTAAGCCAAAAAAAAATTAAAGTAATAAAAAGGAATAGAGGGGAAAAAAGATCAATCCATCACCTCAAATGGAGAAACAGCAAACGTTGCAATCACTTCAATCCACAAAACATCGTTACAAGCAAGAGCAAAAAACTTTTTAAAGCAGTCCAATAGGAATTAAATTCGCCGCTTTGTTCTAACTTAGAGGACTAATTTAGCTTTAAAAAAAAGTTTCTTAGGGCAATCTTCTGAAAATAAAAGAAAAAAGGAACCTTACCAGATGGAACACTTTCACTTCTTTCTTTCGGAGCCGTCTCCGACTATGTCAGCCTGCGGTCTGCCTATTTGCCGCTGGTTAGAAGCGCTTCCTTTGGATCAATCAGGGACTTTGCGATGTCCCTGCGACCAGCAAGGTCTTGTCTTCCCAGTCACTGTCTCTTCGGGACGGTTTATGTCCTGCCGGACCGTCCAGGGGCAAAAGTGTCATCAGCGGACTCGGACTGTCGAGTCCGCACGATGTATCGTCGCGAACTTGGCTCCTCCCTCCTCCCCTCACTCATTTTGGCCAGCAGAGGCACATACTATTTTCAGACTTGCCCCACGGCCCAGATTTAAGAATCATATTAAGTACCCAGATTCGACTCATGGGCCTTGAGTTTGACACCCCTGCTGTAGACTCATTCTGATCCCCAAACTATTCAAAAGTGGATGGATTAAAATAGCCTGCCAAAGCCATTAATCCGGCCTGCATTGGACTATGAGGCTTCCCCGCACACTTCACCCTGCCCACCACTGGTTCCCAACCTTTGGCTGAGACCAGGCCTTACCTTGGCGAGCCCCAAGATCCTTGGCTGAAACTGGAATATAAGACCAACATTTTGGCCGGCAGAGTGCTTTTAGGGGCCGGGCAGGCCAAAAACGGGGTGCGCTCCAAAGCCAAAAACAGGATATGCAGAGGCCCTGGAGTGCCTCCACACATCATGTTTTTGACCAGAAGAGTGTTATTGGGGGCCGGGCAGGCCAAAAAGAAGATATGCAGAGGTCCTGTGACCAAAAATGGGACACACGGAGAGGGGTGCCTGCTGCTGAAGCGGAGCTGGTGAGATGCAAGCAGGCACTGCAACAGCCGGTCCGCCACCTTCTCCCCACCACCACCATCATCACTTGGCTGCTTGTCCTTCTCCTGCTCGGAAGTTGCAGAGAGGTGGCTGGTGAGGCTGCCTGCCCCTGAAGGAGGATGGCAGTCTCTGCCCCTGAAGAGGGAGATGGGAAGGAGATGGGATGGCCAGCAGATCAGTACCACTGAGCCTCCGCTTTGGGGCTTCCTTGCCAGATCCGTTCCAAGCGATGCCTGTCCAGTTTGATCCTGTCTGTCAGCCCTTGCCCGAGCCTATTACATGCATTTGGCAAGTTTGGAGGAAGCTCCGGCATGGCCAGTGAGATTCCAAAAGCAGATTGAGACTGCCGCGGTGCAAATAGAATAGAATGGAATGGAAATAGGAGAGAATGGAATTGGAATGGGAATGTAATTGGGAATGGGATGGGACGGAACAGCAATAGCAATACAATAGCAATAGCATGGAATGGGAATGGGAAGGGAAGGGAATTCAGTGAGGCATCTCAGGGCACTGCCATGATTGAAGGGGATCCTGCAGAAGATGCCCCAGGAGCTAGTCTCATCTCTGTACCCATCAAACATTCTATGTCCTGGTTTCTCTTCCCCACCTACCATTTGCTCTTCTAGCACGCTTTTGTTGCCTTTGATATAACAGATAAAAGTCTTTGAAAGTACCTGAGAGCTAAATTTTAGTTGTACTTGAAATCTTAATTTCTCCAGAGGGGCTCAAATAGTGGAAAGGAATTAGAAAGCAAATAAAACACCCCCAGGAGCGAAACAAATTAAAGTTTAATTTGTGTGTATGTTTAATGAACTGCTAAATTGGCAAAATGGACTGCTAAATTAGTCACACCCACCCAGTCACATGACCATCTAGCCATGTCCACCCAGTCACTTGACCACCTAGCCATCCCCACCTACCCAATCCAGTCCCCCAACAGTTTGAGGGACCATGAATTGGCCCCTGTTTAAAAAGTTGGAGGACCCTGCACTAGAGCAATGAACTTGCTTTATCTGCACTTAACAATTTTACACTGGAAAACATGAATTGCATTTGTACTTCCGTATAGTTGTAATTTTCAGCATAATTTATTCCCAGTTGTTCAGCGAAATAAGAATTAATGCAAACTAAATTAGAACAAAAAGTAAAAAAGAGAGAAATAACAGAAAAGGCTAAATTGCATAAGAAAATAAAATAAAATAAAAAGACACATACAAAGAGATGCAGAGGAATACAAAAGTAACTTCTGATATTTGTCACATCAGTTATGTGCAATTTATTTTAATATCTTTCTAAAATTATATCATGACTCTCTTCATTCTATAATCTACCATATCTAATCATCAAAACCATAAATCACAAGTTCATGTTTTAAAAGTCTATAAGGATAGGACCAATATATGTCGATTTTGTCCTTTCTGTAATCAAAAAGTCAGTTTATCCATCTCAGCAAGTTCTGTCAGTTTCACCAACCATTCCTCTATAGTGGGTCATTCCATCTTTGTACATATCTTGTACAGTAATCATATACTGAAATAATCTTTAGTGGTTTTTTTCTCACTCTTTATCTGTTAATCCTGAAAGGAAACATTCTGACTTCAATTGAACATTAATCTTTAAAATATTCTGAATCAATGTATACAACCAATTTCGTTGTATTTAAGTACAATGACAATAAAGATTATACTTATACTTATGTTTGAATTGAGTTTTTAAAAGCTTTTACACATCTCCACCAACTTGCTAAGAAGACCCTCATGTTGTTCACATTCTAGATAGTTTGGCGTGATGTTTAGTATCAGAGATATAGTATTTTTAAAAGCTCTTTTGAAATCCTAACACAAAGTTCAACTCTTTTACTCATTTATTTTCTCAATAGTCTATCTGCCAAAATTCTTAGCCTACTTTATTATATGTTCTTTAATCTGTTCTTCCTCTGTTTCAAATTTCAATTACATTTTATACATTTTATTTTTATTATAACCAGTGGATTTGTTAATATTTTTAAAAATTATATTCTAGCTGTCTATTACACATTCCATTAGATGTTAATGGTAGATTATATGAAGATTTCTCTCCATTTAATTCATGAATAACTGTGTAAGGCAAGCCAAGTTAAGAGTACCTAGTCATCTATGAGTTTCCCTTGCTGCATGTGGACTTAAACTCAAGTCACATTAATTCAGAGGTTTCAAAACAGTTAAATTGGGAGAACTTAATATATATTTATTCTCTTTACACTGTGATCTTAAATATACTTGAGTATTACTTATTTCATAATGCTTTGATACATGCAACAGGACAAGGAAAAGCATTGCTTGAATAAAACATTAATACTACTCTGTCTTATGCAAGGCTTGTCTAGCTGCTCTAAAAGTAGAGATTGGTCCCGAGGTACAACATTTATTTTACCAGCAAAACATCCATGCAGAGAAACTCTTATGTTTTGAAATCTGAGCTAGCTCTGTCAGAGGGTGGGGAGAATGGGTTATTTGCAGATGCTGCTTGTTGAATTCTCCCATGTGGTCTACCAAGAGAGATCTGTTTCCTTTCCTTTTCCCACTTCCTGAACTCTGCAGATCATCACAAGGTAAGTGAGTGATTGTCAGGGGCGGAAGAGGCCCAAGTGGCTATAGACCACCTAAGTGGAGCATGGGATAACTTGGGGGAAGTGAGGGCTTGGAAAAGCCCATGGCAGGTGGGTTTGTGCCTGCACTAGGCCCTCCAGGGCCACCATGAGATACCTCATGTGTCAGCATTCCAAATATTTTCCAGAATTAAATCAGAATCCAAGGCATAGCTTTCATCAAGTTCCAATTTAATAAGAGAGACATGTTGGTATATATGGGGAAAACCTGAATCTGAAAACTTCCTGGGTTTCCCTCCCAGTTGAAAATTCATGATCTTGTCCCCATACCCACAAGTCCATCACATGGTCCAATCTTCCTCTGCCACGCTAGCATTTCCACCCATCTAGTTCCGGTCAGGTGCAGAGCTGCGGAGATAAAAGATGACCTTGGGCTTCTAGAAAGTAATGTTTTATTTTGACAACAACACATTCTACAATTCTACTCCTTTCTGTTTCCCCTCCCAATTCCCTACTAATGAAACAGCATAGTAAAATGAGAGAGAGTGTGGCAGGCCAAAGATCCTAAAAGGAATATGACTGCAGGCCTGCACTTAAAGAGCCATGCATTTATTTAATGAATTTAATGAATTCATTGCAGACAGTAGGAATGGGAGGGTTGTTAATGATGTGGTTCATTTAACATCCCAATTTTCTACAGTAATTGGCATTACTCAAGGATTACTTGCACTATGCAGTAGATTTCCTACCAATTCCCTGTCCCATTAGGGCTAGTGTTTCCTAAATCTCTTTCTCTGATCATAGCAACTGCAAGTCCTTTCTGACTTGTAGAAAAGCATGATTGTAGAAAAAGAAAAAAAGTAAAGATTCATTGTCAGTTCAGTAAGGCATTTAACAAAGTAAATGACAACCTACTACTTGGTAAGATAAAAATATGTGCATTAGACAACATCACCACTAAATTGATTTGTAACTGACTGAACAGCCCTTAATAGGACTACAATATACATGGAGGGAAGCATGCAGTGGGGTATCACCCAGGCGTCTCTCTTAGACTCAGTATTCTTCAACATCTTCATAGAAATTTAGATACTCATCAAATTTGCATATGACACCAAGTTGGGAGGAATAGACAGTACTTTAGAAGATAGACTATAGATCCAGAATGATCTTGACAGTCTTGAATGGGCCCTATCCAACAAAACACAATTTGGTTACGAAAAAAAATAAAGTTTACCCTTAGGCTAGAAAAATTAAGTTCCTAGGTATAGAATAGGTCCGTGGTGGCAAACCTATGGCATGGGTGCCAGAGGTGACACGCAGAGCCCTCTCTATGGGCATGCGCACCATTACCAAAGCCCAGCTCCATTGCGTTTCTTGTCGTTGTTTGCAGAGAAACAAAAGTTTGTGGGACTAAAAAATGTTCATTCAATCAATTCCATTTTTTGTGAAAGAAAATGATCTCATAAAGTTGGAATTGATTGAGTAAAATTTTTCACTGTGTGCTTCACAATGGGAGAGATGGGATCACCTCCTCCTGAAGCCCATCATAACACGGAGCCACAATGCAACCCTGTGTCATCTTGGTTCGTTCTGGCCTTCCAGATGTCGGTTGCTTTTCTTGCAGAACTGCCTGTGTTGGGATGCCCCGCACTGCTCCTGGGCTCATCGGCCTATGAACATCAGATTCCCAGTACCCAACACCAATTAAGGGTTTCTTCTTCCCCAGGGAGGAGGGACAGAGGGAAAGGGAGGGAAAAAGAGAGAGGGCGGGAAAGAGAGAGAGAAACAGAGGCAGAGGGAGAGAGGGGGATGGAAAAAGAAAGAGAGGGAAAGAAAGAGAGATAGATAAACAGGCAGAGAGAAGGAGGAGAGAGAGGGGAAGAGAGAGACAGAGAAAGAAAGAAAGAAAGAAAGAAAGAAAGAAAGAAAGAAAGAGGGGAAAAGAGGGGAGAAAAAAGAGACAGAGGGAAGGAAAGAGAGAAATGGAGGCATAGAGAGAGAGGAAGGGAAAGAGAGAGACAAGGAGGGAAAGAGAAAGAGAGGGAAAGAGAGGCAGAGATGGAGAGGGAGGGAGGGAAAGAGAGGGGGAAGAGAGAGAGACAGAGAGGGGGGAAGAGAGATAAAGAGAGAGGGAGGGAGAGAAACAGAGAGGAGGGAACCTAAAAGCACCCTAAAAAGTAATGCCGTCTGAGGCTGCATTAACAGAGGGATAGAATCAAAATCACATGAAATGTTAATATAGTTTTATACTGCTTTGGTAACAGCACACTTAAGAATATTGCATCCATTTTTTTTGGTCATCATGATATAAAAAAGACATTGAGTTCTAGAAAGCATGCAGTGAAAAGAACAAAAATAATTAGGAACTGGAGGATGAAAGATATGAAGAATGGTTGCAGGAACTGGACATTTCTAATTTAATGAAGAGCTAGGAGTAACATGATAGCAGTCTTCCAATATCTAAAGGGCTATCATAAAAATTCTACAAAGCACCTGAGGGCAGGATAAGAAGCAATAGATGGAAACTTACTAAGAAGAGATCTAAGCTAGAACTAAAATTTCCTGATGGTAAAACAATTATGCAATGGAGCAGCTTATGTCTGGAAGTTGTGGATGCTACATCACTGAGATTTTTAAGAAGAGATGGAATGATTATTTATCTGAAATGGTTTAAGTTCCAAGGTCCCTTCCAACTCTGTTATTCTATTATTTGTTAGATTGTTTCCTAGGCAGCATCTCTTTTCCTTGTCCCTCAAGGTCATTTCTGTTCCAGTTGAGGTGGCAGTGAAACTGGCCTACTTAAATGGGTCCAGTTAAATCTGATCATTAAATTTTAATGGGATGATTTTCCCAGAATAGCCATGTGTATGTATTTTATACTTTCTGAAACAAATTTTACTTATTATTAATATCTAGTAGAGTTTGAACTAAATTATTATTAAATGTTTAATAATCTCAAAAGCAATATAGTATTTCCATGCAATTGGACAGCTCTCCTTACAAGTACAGTATAGTACCAGCCTTTCTGAAAGTACCATAAATAGTGCTAATTTTAAAAATAACTTGACAAGTGACAAACCGCATGTTAGTATTTATTGTTTCTCCAAAATGTTCCTGCGGATTTTTTAAAATAAAGCTAAGGTATCCCTTAGCTACCTGTAATTATAAACTTTCATTATTAAATAATTATAGACTTTTTAATGCAATATTGGCTGAAAGACTGAGTAAGGTTTTATAGTCTTACATTTGTGAAGATCAGTCTGGCTTGCCATGAAAACAACTGAGACATAACATGATAACTGTTTTGAATGTGTTTGACCTTATAAAACATTAAATTTAAATTTGGCCTTTGTGGTAATGAAGAACATGTTATTGCCATGGTTCATAAATTGTTATTGAAATTGAATTTGGAGAATGAATATGTAAAACATTGAATTTGAATTTCCTTTATTTGTATGCCGCCCTTTTCCCTGGGGGGACTCAGGGCGGCTCACAATTCAAAAAGGGAGGGGGGGAAAGACAAACAGTATTCCAATATGGAAACAATACAACATATTAAAAGAGAGCACAACAGTCACACAATTCGGGTGGGGTTGAAATCTTAACCCCAGGCCAGCCGGGACAGCCAGATCTTTAAAGCGGCGCGGAAGGATTGAAGGGTAGTGAGGGTCCGAATCTCCACGGGGAGTTCGTTCCAGAGGGTCGGAGCAGCCACCGAGAAGGCTCTCCTCTGGGTAGTTGCCAGTTTGCACTGGCTAATAGATGGAATTCGGAGGAGGCCTAATCGATGCAATCGTATCGGTCTAGTGGAGGTAATTGGCAGTAGGCGGTCTCTCAAATACCCAGGCCCACTACCATGAAGGGCTTTATAGGTGATAAGTAGCACCTTGAAGCGCACCCGGAGATCGACAGGCAGCCAGTGCAGCTCGCGGAGGATAGGTGTAACGTGGGTGAAGCGAGGTGCACCCACAATCGCTTGTGCGGCTGCATTCTGGACTAGCTGAAGTCGCCGAATGCTCTTCAAGGGCAGCCCCATGTAGAGCACATTGCAGTATTCCAGCCTAGAGGTCACAAGGGCACGAGTGACTGTTGTGAGGGCCTCCCGGTTCAGGTAGGGACGCAACTGGCGTACCAGGCGAACCTGGGCAAATGCCCCCCTGGTCACAGCTGACAAATGATGCTCGAAGGTCAGCTGTGGATCCAGGAGGACTCCCAAGTTGCGAACCCTGTCTGAGGGGCGTATAATTTGACCCCCCAGCCTGAGAGATGGAACACTTGGCCAATTCGCGGGAGGGAAATACAGCAGCCACTCGGTCTTTGTCATGATTCAATGGACAAAGAATTTTGGATACAATATAAAGCTTGAACAATGGGAAAACATAGGCGAAGGATTTAAAATTTATATTAAATTAAAGAAAATGTTTATAAAATATTATGATAATTAATCTGCAGTGAGAAATTAAGTTTGGCTAACTAATGTAGTCAGTCTTCTTCTCCTCCTAAAACCACTTAAAGTGTGGAAAACATCTTGGCAGAGAGAAAAGAGCCATCTTTTTAAGAATGAAGCAATATTATAAATTCCATAAACACACACACACACACACACACACACACACACACACACGCACGCACACATATATAAATCCAGTTATTTTCATGTTATTTTCAAAAATTCTGAAATATTAAAACAAAATAGTTATACTTAGTTTTATATATTGAAAATTATTTTTCTTCATTTTTTTCTTTTAACACTTGTTTAATGGCATAATTTTACAACTAGAATTAACCAAAAAGTAATGGAAAGCAAATACAGCTGGGAAACATTTACATGCTATTACGTTGATGCAAGATCTATTATACTTTAGTGTTTATATTTCTAATCCATTCCTGTTTTATGATCCCAAATACTAAGAGCTAGCCAAATGACATTAATGCTTTTGTCCATCATTCTGTAAATTCCAAAAATACTACAAGACCTTCTGTTATAGTAACTGTAAGCAAAGATAGGTATTAGCAACATTAATAAATGATTGATTGCATATTATAAACATTATAAAAGTGAATAATATAGAGTTATTTGTTGTTTATTTAGGAATTTGTAAATAATCTTTACTGGATAAGTATTCTCAGAAAGGTACGGAAAGATTTTTACTACCTGTTCGGGTGAACTGGATCGAATCGGTAGGAACCCACCTCTGCACTGAAAGGAGGAAATGGCTCACATGCTTTGCCCAAGAGTGTGATAGGCAAAAGGCTTTTAAGGGGCTGCCAAAAAGAAGGCGGGGCAATGTATTTTCCAAACCAGCAGAAGGCAAAACAACAAGCATTGGATGGAAACTGAACAAAGAGAGAAGCAGCCTAAAACTAAGGAGAAATTTCCTGAGAGTAAGAGCAATAACCAGGGGAACTATTTGTCTCCAGATGTTCTGGGTGCTCCAACACTGGAGGTTTTCAAGAAGAGACTGGACAGCCCCTCCCTCCCTCCCACTCTCTCCCTCCTCCTCTCTCTCAAACACATACACACACAGAGAAGTTGGATTGGATATCTCCCTCCCTCTCTCCCTTCCTGTTTTAGGCTTGGAAAGTCTGCCAGTGGTGTTCCTCATTTGCCAATGCTTGAGACAGTTGACATTCTCATCTCTGCTACAGGTGAGGTTGTCAAAAAGACTTTTTGGCAAGCACTCAATGCCTTCTCAGCCTCTTACCACTAATGAGAGATGTGTCTCTACTGCCCAAGGTAGGCAAAGCCTCTCATCTGCTGCTGGCGGGCAGATACGCATTTATGGGTGGCGTGGACAGGTCCATCCAGGGCATGGAAGTTTTGCTCTAGCCTGGCAGCCCGGCTCGAGCCATGAGGTTCTTAAAAAAAAATCCATATGGGGAGGGGCTACCAAAATGGGAGGTGTACCTCTGCCTACATAACGGGGGGAAGACTCTCCACCCAGCAAAAACCAATGACTTGAAAGCAGTTCCTCTGCCACCCCCCATTCCCCCGCTGCCTTCCCCAAACACTTCCCCCATTACAAATGCAGCATGCTGTTTGTATGGGAAATTCCTAGAATATAATAAAGCCCACCCACTCACCTCCTGCTGGCAGGCTGGGGTGAGAGGAGAGGTGGAGAAGCTGGTGGGAAGCTGATCGGAGCCTTCCAAAAGAAGGGGGCTGAGGGAAAGTGTGTGTGCTACAGCATACCCCTTTGCCTTGCTTCTCTCCTCCTTTGATCACCTCAGTGCTCGCTCGTGCTCCCCCTCTCCAATCCAGCTTGATTACAAGCGGAGTCACATTGCCTTTTGCAAGCCTGCTGTTGGTAAAGCTGGGTACCGGTGAGGGCTGGCTTTTTGCATAGCTTTGTCCAGCTGTTGGGGGAGGGGAAATGATTTCCTCCCCAGGCCCCTGTCCATCCCACCCAATAGCTGGATAAAGCTAGACAAAAAGCCAGCCCTCACCAGCACCCAGTTTCACCAACAGTGGCCTTGCAAAAGGCAATGTGAGCTTCTGCCTCCATCAAATTACACTAGGGAGGGCAAGAGCAGGAGCAAGCCAGAACGCATCCCTCCAGCCTTTGCCCAAAACCCCGCACCACACCAGGAGGATGAAGTTTGAATTCCTCTCCCCCTGACTCATGCATACCTTAGCAATTTTCTCCGCCCACTTTTCAAGCTGCTGGATCAGGGGGACGAACATAGGTTTGCTGCCCATTGCAGCTAGGAATCAAAAAGCTGAGAATAAATGTTTCTGCTACAACCAGCCAGCCCCTAGATCAGCCTCCTGCAAAATCCATCTCTTGAGAAACCTGGCTGAACTTTTGCTGGGCATGCCACTCACTGAGGAGGAGAGTGGGGCTGGAGCTAAGTGCCCGAAGTGGAGCTAAGACCCCATCCTGGCATCAGGAGTCTTGGTGTCTCAGTGAGCGAAACTTCAACCAGACTCTTCGGAAGGCGACCGGGGGACTGGCAGAGGGCTCTGCATGGACAGCGAGGGTAGGGAGCAGCCCCTAGTCAGCTCTTGGAGGAAAGAGGCAAGGATGCTGGCCTAGAGATCGTCTGGAATTCCAGGCAGCCAAACAGTCTCAATGGCCACATGTCCTCTACAAAGCACCCCATCAGATCCAAGGGGAGGGGACACCTAGCCTCTGCCCCAATGTGCCCAAAAAGGCCAGTCAGGAGCTGGCAGGGAGCAGGATGCAACTGGACCTCATTTCCTTGGGCATCACTTCACTCGGGGAAGGGCAGTGCAGGGACTCCGCCAGGGGGCTGCTTATCTGCAGAATAATCCAGATCCTTCCATGTGACCACTTCCAGGGCTGGGGGGCGCTGGCCCGACAGAGATACTCATGGTAGCTGGGCAGCAACAGGCAACACTCGACCTGTCATACCAGCTGCAGCAGGAAGCCACGTGGTGTGCAAGTGACATTGGTGTCATGCACCTGGTGCATCTCCCCTTGGCTTGCACCACATGGTGGCACTCAGAAAGACAGTGGGCAGGAAAGCTTGAGCAGTCTGGGGATCTTGATATCCCCACAGGCGGAGAAGCCCAGTGGCCAGCCAGGTGTGCACTGTGTCAGGACTGCCCCATCGCTGGGAAGGTGAGGGATGAGCATCGGAGCTCAACATGGTGGGGAGGGCAATGGCTGGTGCCAAGCTCAGCTGCGAGAGAGTGGCTCACCTGCACTGCGGCAGTGGGTCTACATCCCCGAGACTTGGGTCCCTGTGGGCAGTGATTTGTGGTGCCAGGCGGTTCGGTGTGCAAGGCCAGTAAAGGTAGTGTGCCATGTGGTGACTGCGGTATATATAGGGCTCTCAGAGTGGGACAATCGGTGAGCCAGTGAGTCAGTGAGCGGCAGCTGGGTAGGTAGGTAGGGCAAGCATGGTGCGGACGGGCAGGACGAGAGAGTGAGAGAGCGGCGACTGGACATGCAGAGGGAGCGAGCAGGGACAGTCCAGGGGACTGTACCTGTTCGGGGGCGTGGCCAGCTGTCATTGCTTCCAGTTCGGAAAGGTATGCTAGATTTTTACTACCTATTCAGGCGAATTAGGGCAAACCGGTAGCAGCCCACCTCTAACACAAGCACATGCACACGCAAGGATGGCACAATGGAGAAGGCATCTAATTTCCCTACAATATCTTCCCACATGCATACATCTCTTCATCTTCATCTCATTCATTTATGATTGCCCAATTATTGAAAAACTTGCATCAGGAACAGTGTCAACTGTCCAATTAGTGAACCCAAAACAAGGAAACACTTGTGGGAGAATTGAATTCACAAAAGTAAAACTATTGGATATACCAAGTTGGTAAGAAGAAACAAAATGCTCTGGTTTCCCATGCAAATAGTTGCTCTGCTAAACAATACTTTCTCCTTCTCCCCACACCTGTTTGACCACATTGTCCAATTATGAGATGGTCTTTTGTTATGCGAATGGTCCATCTCTTTCTCAAGCAACTGCAGTGGTGACCTTGCTGGCTCCATCTCTCACAATCTCTGCATACATGCTCCACATTCCATTTCCCTCCCCACAGTTCATTGGCAAGTTGGTTTGCTGATAGTTTACATAGCAATGTAGGTCTTGCTCTACCATTGCATTAGTTTTTTCTTCCATCCGATTGGTGCATGGATGGTACCCCAAACTAAGTCCCTGAGCCGATCCTATTTGCTTTAGGAACTGTAAACTGCACCCTCTTGGTTTGAAAAGATGTGCCTTGAGGCTCCATGCAGCTAGTAGATATCCTGCACAAACATTTTGGCCAACTGTTCTGACCTAGGCTTTCTGATACAATAAAAAATTCACAATTAGCTCCAAAAAACCCTCTTTTTATTTCAAAGGCTGTGAATTATATTCATTCACAGCTGGTATGAGTTGCAAATAGTTGGAAAGAGTTCTACAGGAGGTTACCAAAGTCCTTCAGAATAAGACTGATAAGCACCCACCTTAATCTTCTTTGAAAACACTGCCAAAGATTTAATTAGCAATTAGCTTGGCAAGGCCACATGGAGCAAAGAGTTCAAATGTCCTATGGGAGAGGCCAATCACTTCCAAACCTTCCGGAGTCCTACGGGATTGGGCGGCATATAAATCTATTAAAAGTTAAAGTTAAAGCAAACCTGAGTCGTCCCTTCTATTTTAACTGTTCTTGCCTTCTGGCAGCTCTGCTCATGCGCACACTGGGAACAGGGGGAGCCTGTTCCTCTGCCTCGCTGCTGTCCAACTCTGGAGACTCCGGAGGCAGCACATAACTCCTATATGGCCCTGGCCCCCTCTCTGCGTTCAACGCCGAGCCCTCATCTGAACCTTCCCCACACTCCAGGACTGGCCCATGTTCTGCACCAATCTCCTCGTTGTCCAACTCTGCTGCAAGCTCTGCTGGCCGCCAGTGGACCACAATACCACCCTCCAGACTGAGGGAAATTTCACTTCAATTTTTTAAGTCTCAGTTCCATCTTTTCCACCTTTTGCAGGCTAGTCAAACAGCAGGTGCAACCTGAGTCTACCAGAGCCATAAAGATCCTTTTGCCCCTGAGTGGGGCACTAGCATCTCCACCCAGGCAGTCAAAGGGGCAATAGTTCCACTTACCATTAGATCATCCTTCCCCTCACCATTGCTCTTGTAGAAGACCAGGTTGGAGTTGCTGTGGGTTGGAGTTCCCCCCTCTTGCTAGAGGGGAAGACCTTCGTGTGCTACATAATGCAGGTCTAGCTCCACTGTGATCATCAGCTGGTACCATACCATGCGGTTGTCTGGAATTTGCGGCAGGCCGTTTTTCTATAGCTCCTTATTTAGTCCATCTTGGAAATGGTAGACCAATAAGCATTCCAGCCCAGCCAGGCTGCAGAACTCCCGAATGTATTCGTTGGCTTCCTTGCCTTATGGCATGCTCCCAGATTCTTCTTGGCGGACCCAGATAGCGTCTCCAAACCTGGCTCAAATTTCATCCAGCATTCTCCAGCTCAGGTGCTTCTTTATCATGGAGGTACATCACCCACTTTGCCATCTCATCCTCTGGGTTCAAAGTGATGGCATTCACACGGGCAGCTTTGGGCGGATACATAGCCTCTTACTGCTCCAGATGATTCCCTGCCTGGTTCAGGAAGTAGGCCAGTTTCTCTGGCTGTCCATTAAACATGGCTTTTAGAGGTGGGGACTCCCGATCATCCCAACTAGCACATAGCCTGGTGGCAGCCCTTCCCCCTGGGGTGCTGCTTGAGTCTGGGCTCCTGCTGCTGCAAGAATTCCCTGGGCTTGCCCTGCAGCCATGAGGGGAATGGCAGCCCCTGCTGGGAGAGCCCCAGCTCCTTGGACAATACTCCCCAGTCTTACTCTTTGGAGTGGAGAAGGGGAGGGGTTTATCAATGCTTGACACACACCATGCCATGCTCCCAGGACTGATGGATTCATTGACTCTGCTCCCCGCATCTCCATTCCAACAAATTTCTCTCATAGTTGCTCCACAGATGGGCTACGGCATGCTATCAAGAATTTGGAGTATAAGGAAAGAAGTATAAGGAAAGGAGGAGAACAAAAAGGAGAAAATATGGTTTGGTATTTTTTATATTTTTCATAAGTAATTTGAAATAGAAATTTAAGAAATTTCTAGTATTGAAGAGGTGAGAAGTAGGCATAAGCTTATTCTGGGAAAAGCTAGTGGAGAGAAAGTCATTTTACTTTGTTAAAGTATGTCCAAGCAATAGAGTGACACTTCCCTTTAAATACAGTGTTATTTTAATTATGTTTTCATTTCCTTCCTTTCTTTGGGGATTCCAGTGAAATTAAACAGAAGCTTGATGAAGAGGGTAACAAGTGCAGCATCCTTTCCAAGCATGAGAGATTTAATGAGCATTGTTGCATGCGTTGCTGCTCCCCATTTACTTTTCTCATCAATACTAAACGACAGTGCCAAGACTGCAAATACAATATCTGCAAGAACTGCAGCTCTTATCAGAAGAAAGAGAATGCGTGGCTCTGCAACATGTGTCAGCAAGCTAGGTGAGTTTTTATTGTCACATGACTTAAGCTGATGCCTTCTGACTTCTTTTTTTCCACTATTAATTCATTAAATCGAATGTTACAGGAAAACATGCATTCAGTATTCCAGAAATTTCTTATGGTGCTGTTGGTCATTGATTCTTTGGAAAATCCTATAAATTCTTTGGAAGATTTTGATTTCTTCATGAAGGAAATTGTTTATTTAATTGTGTTTTATGTTCAAGATGGTTTGATGAGATGATAACTCAGTGCCTCGAAAGACTTGAACATTGGGCACTATCTAACAAAATGAAATTCAATGGTGAAAAAAGTAAGGTTCTACATTTAGGCAAGAAAAGCAAAATGCACAGGTACAGTATTTGTGGTACTTCGCTCAATAGTAGTAACTGTGAGAGAGATCTTGGAGTTTAGTGGACAATCATTTAAATATGAGCCAGCAGTGTGCTGCAGCTGCCAAAAAAGCCAACACAGTTCTAGGCTGCATAAACGGGAATAGAATCAAGATCACGTGAAGTATTAATACCACTTTATAATGCCTTGGTAAGGCCACATTTGGGATACTGCATCCAGTTTTGGTCACCATGATGTGGCAACAAAGATGATTAGGGGATTGAAGGCTAAAACATGAAGAACGGCTGTCGGAACTGGGTGTGTCTAGTATAATGAAAAGAAGGACATGGGATGACATGACAGCAGTGTTCCAATATCTCAGGGGTTGCTACAAAGAAGAGGAAGTCAAGCTATTCTCCAAAGCACCCGAGGGCAGGACATGAAGCAATGGATGGAAACTAATCAAGGAGAGAAGCAACCTAGAACCAAGAAGAAATTTCCTGACAGTTAGAACAATTAATCAGTGGATTTGCCTCCAGAAGTTGTGAATGCACCAATAATGGAAGTTTTAAAGAAGAATGTCACAGCTTCTTCACTTTATAACCAAGAAAGAAACTACTCAACTCCATTTTGCAGAATTAAGAGTACTTTTACTGATTATAAGTAATTAGAAGCTAAGCAAAGCTGGATCTGAGCAAAAGGCACGAAAGAATTAGATATCAGTACATGATTCATTCCCCTCTCCTTGGTACCCCAGTCCATAGTCCAATCATATATATCGACAGCTTTCAGGTGGGAGACAACTTCAAAAATCATCATCAGGTTGGTATGCCGGACAGTTGGCCTTCCTGCCCTCTGGCTGCTAGGTTGGGGTCTGACTTATTCAGTTTTGGAACCCCTTCTTCCCTTTCAGGGGGCATAGCAGACCGGATGCGTAACCACCCTTTCCTCCAATTTATGTGTGGGTTCCACTTACGCAGCCAAGGCAATCCCAATATAAGGGGTCGGTCCATTCCTGGGGCTACAATAAAACTTATTGTCCCTTGGTGGGTTCCCATCCACATCTCAATCGGCTCAGTAACAAAGTGAGCAGGGCTCCCTCCCTTCAATAGAGCCATCCAATTGGCAAAATGCAATTGGGATTTTCAAAGTTTTTAGCTTCAATCCCAATTTCTCTACTATTTCCGGGCTCATAATGCATCGTGTACAACCGGAATCTAAAAGAGCTAGAATTTTCTCTCGTGCGCCAGAAGAGGGCACTCTAAGCTCAACTGGAATAGTCATGGGCCCCGAATGGAAACTTACCCATCAGTCATCATCAGAGTCACTTCCTTCCGAAGAGCTGGGGGTTTCCTCTCTTCCTTCCACAGGGTTGAAACACTGAGAAGTTTCCTCCCCTTGCAGGGTAGGTTCTTTCCTCTTGCTGGGAGGTTTTTCCAGCCTCTTCTCTTTCCGAGGGGGTTGGGGTTTTTGGTACATCTTGACCTGGCAATTCACGGCACGATGTCCCTCCTTCCTACAGCAGAAAGACACGAAGGGTTTGGGCTTACTTGCAAATCCACCTTTCCCTCCTTTCGGGACTCCTGGTGGGGGGATTGGCAGGGAGGATTCTTTGCCCTCACCTTCCCCTTGGTACTTTAGCCTGGCCAGGTCAATTTCAACATCAGCGGCTGCTTCATACCAGGGCTGCAATCTACGAGGAGGTGTCCTGTTCACTCAATGCTGATAAATCTCTTTGTTTAACCCATCAGTGAAATGGTCCAGCAATGCTTCTTCAGACCACCCCCTCATAAAAGCTGACAGCTCCCAAAATTCTTGTACATAATCAGCTACTGGCCGTTTCCCCTGGGTAAGAGTTGTAAACTTAATTCTGGCTCTTCACTCTGTGAGGGGATCATCAAAGCGTTTCCTCAAAGCAGCCATAAACCCATTAAAGTCTCTCAAAAGCGGGGAATCAGTGTTGTGCAATCCCACCATCCAATCTGCCGCTTTTTTCCCAAAGCCATCAATATAACCCTTACCTTGGCTTCATCAGAACCCAGTTCATCGCCATACATTTGCATGTAGTTCCATGCTTGAACAAGGAAGAGACCTAGCTCTTTTGGTTCTCTGTATTTTACACTTAAAGGAGGAACCTTAGCCATCTGGCGTCTGCAACCCTCCCCCTTCTTGGAATGTTTCTAGCGGAGAGGTTGGGGTCGGCGTTGGGTCATCTTGTTCAACTCCCCTTTGGCCCCTCCAGTCTCTCTCGGGTCAGGCAAGATATATTTTTTCTCTGTCTCTACCTCAATTTCTCTCTCCATTTCACTCTCATGAGTCTGCCGTCTCTCGCACGCTCCTTCGAAAAGTTTCATGGCTTGGGACATCATAAGATTTTCCTCCTCAGGATCTCTCCAGTCAGCCGCTGGTTTTCTGGGCCTTCTCATAGTAATCCCAGTCAAAGGTTTTTCAGGATCCTCTTTCCGTCGCATTCCCCAAGTCCACCTGGGTCAAACAGATCCAACTGCAGGCCAGCCATCCGCTCCATCTCCGAAGGGCCTGCAGCTGCTCCCATATCTTCTTGATCACTGCCTTGTTGGGACATTCTTCAGGTTTTGGGTGCACCCCCCTCGGAAGATGTCAGCTCCGGGATGGGTGCGAGGTGAGATCCAGCTTAATGTCACAGCTCCTTCACTTAATAACCAAGAAAGAAACCACTCAATTCCATTTTGCAAAATTAAGAGTACTTTTACTGATTATAAGTAATTAGAAACTAAGCAAAGCTGGATCTGAGCAAAAGGCGTGAAAGCATTAGATATCAATACAGGATTCATTCCCCTCCCTTGGTGCCCCAGTCCATAGTCCAATCATATATCTCCACAGCTGTCAGGTGGGAGACAACTTCAAAAATCATCATCAGGTTGGTATGCTGGACAGTTGGCCTTGGTGGAAAACTCCCCTCCATCCACATGCGCAAACGAATGGTGAGAACAACTCCCAATTAACAGTCCTCCTGCACAGATTATTTCCCTCACCCAAATACTATGCCCTCCCCCGCCCCCGTTTCAATGGCAGCTGAAAAGCAAGCAGCAAAACAGAGGCTGGCAAAGAGGTTGGATAACTATTTGTCTGAAATGGTATAGGGTTTCCTGTCTAAGCAGTGGGTTGGACTAGAAGATTCCAACGTCCCTTCCAACTTTGTTATTGTATATTTTATATTCAGTGTCATGGTTTTAGGAAATCAAAGTTTACTCCATAAGAGAGAGAGAGTTGGCAACAATTATCAAGCAGCAAAACATAAAGAATATAGGGAAAAGTAAATTGTCAGAATTTTCTGCTGTGTATTGTCTACATTACAAACAATATACAATAGTAGTATAGCTGGAGCTGGCTAACACCATTTTACAGGAGCTGGTTTTTAAGTTGTTTTTTTTAAAAAGTGAGTTAATTGACAGAATTGGGCCCCTAGAGTGGGGCTTAGAGTGCCAGTCTTTGTGGTGAAATGTTGAAGCAACAGTAGAGCTGGCAAAGCTTGTTTCCTTGTTGAAAGAGAAAATGAAGGGGTTTAAGGAGGAGTTTCAGAATCACAGCATAGCAGGAAATATGTGAGGTTCTTGAAGTTTTCTACACAAGTAAAGCAAACAAGTAATGAGAATAGAAAAAAACCTCTAGCAGAATGGAAACATATGGTAGCGTGTAACCCAGAGAACCAAGTGGATTAAGGGATGTTCATTCCCAGTGAAGCTCATTAATCAGTATCATCTTTCCTACTAAAAAAATTATCCACAACCCTTTGATTGTTAAAATAATACTGTGAAAGAATTTGAATTCTCATAGGGTGAAGTAGCCCAAAAGCATGTTATGGTGCTGAGTACCCTACTGAGAGGAACCAAGGCAACTGTTTGCAGATGAGTTATATCATTGTGAGAAGTGTATTATCTTTCAAATGCCTATATCCATAATGTAATCCCGAGTATTCAAATTTACTAACAATTGTATTTTCTTATTTTATGTGAGTATGAATTATAAGTCCAGAAGAAACTTTTGAAAAAAATTCTGGGAGATAATGTACGTAAAAAGTTTTTTGCATAAATTCTTGTAATTATTAGACATGGCAAAAGAATAAAAAATGGAGTATTGGAATCAATAACTGGCTACATAGATTGTGTCTCTGAGATTTACATTATGCAATAATGGATAATCCTCCTTTCACAATGGAAACCTGGGAACAAATGAGTTGATTGATAAATGGGAAAGAAGAATTTGGCAGGTATCTCACCAATCTCAACAATATAGTGCTAAATTTATCAGCCCTCTGAGGTAGACTACATCAGAAAACAGATGTTACAGGACTTGATATAACTATATTGCTATAAGATAATATCTGGATCTTGAAAGCCTGACAGTCTCTATTTTTCCTTTTATTACAAAGAGAATGAGGGCAGAACAATCTGAAAATTTGTTCTCCTTCCTTTCAGACTAGGTAGGCATTTAGATGATAAATGCCGCAATCCTTCCATGTTATATCCATATTCTTCTGTGTATTGTGCTCTTTTTACACAACAGAGAAATGGTCATGAACAACAGAGAAATGGCTGCTGTCGCTAAATGCCAGGTCTGTTGTTCATAAGGCTCCCCTCGTCCGGGACTTGATTTTAGACGAGGGGGCAGACCTGGCATGTATTACTGAGACATGGCTGGGCACGGAGGGAGGAGTCCCCCTCGTAGAGATGTGCCCAGATGGGTTTCAGGTGCTTCATCAGCCGAGAGCCCAGGGAAGGGGTGGCGGTGTGGCTATTGTAGTCCGGGAGTCTTTAGCTCCTCGTAGGATCCCTGCTCCGGAGCTTGTCGGGTGTGAGTCCCTACTGTTGAAGCTGGACCTCAAGGGTCAAGTGGGTCTGCTGCTAACGTACCTGCCTCCCAACTGCGTTGCAGCAGCCCTCCCCTCGCTCCTCGAGTCAGTAGCCGAGCTGGCAGTTGAGTTCCCTAGGCTTATGGTTCTGGGGGACTTCAATTTGCCTTCGCTCGGTGAACGCTCTGACGGAGCGCAAGAGTTCATGGCTTCCATGACAGCCATGGGCTTGACCCAGGTAATTCGAGGCCCAACCCATTCAGCAGGTCACACACTCGACCTCGTATTCCTCTCGGAGCAGTGGAGTTATGATCTTGGTCTGAGGGGTAGTGAGACCATACCCCTGTCGTGGTCAGACCACTGCCTACTGAGGCTAGACTTCCGGAGGCCAAACCCCCACCGTAGGGAGGAGGAACCGACCAGGTGGTTCCGCCCCAGGCGACTTATGGACCCTGTAAGGTTCCAGACGGAGCTTGGGGTTATTCCTGATACTCTCGCCCGCAGTTCGGCGGAGACTCTTGCTGCTGCCTGGCACTCGGCAGCGTCAGAGTCTCTGGACCGGATTGCACCACTACGGCCCCTCCGGGTCAGCGGCTCCCGGAGGCCTCCTTGGTTTACCGAGGAGCTCCGGGAGATAAAGCGCCGGAGGAGACGCCTAGAGCACCAGTGGAGATCCGATAGGTCCGAACCGAACCGGGCACTTTTGACAGCATGCACCAAGGAATACATCCGGGCATTAAGAACAGCTAAAAGAACACACATTGCCACCTTGGTAGTGTCCGCCGAGTCCCGCCCAGCCGCCCTGTTTAGGATAACCCACTCCCTCCTAAATAGGAGGGAGACGGGGGACCCCTTACAGGGTAGGGCTGAGGAGTATGTTCAGTTCTTGGTGGACAAAGTTGCTCGGTTTCGGTCGGACCTGGACTCCACTCCCGCAGATCCAGCCGAGACACAAGGGAATGACTTGGCAGACCATCTCTGGGTTGAGTTTCAGGATGTTGCCTCCGGGGATGTGGACAAGGCTATGCGAGCTGTGAGTGCCTCCACCTGCATACTGGACCCGTGTCCCTCCTGGCTGGTTGCCAACAGCAGTGAGGTGACACGGGGCTGGATCCAGGCGGTTGTTACCGCCTCTCTTTGGGAGGGGCATTCCCCACCGCGCTCAAGGCGGCGGTGGTGAGACCCCTCCTGAAGAAACCGTCCTTGGATCCAGCCGTTCTTAATAACTACCGTCCAGTCTCCAACCTCCCCTTCATGGGGAAGGTTGTTGAGAAGGTGGTGGCCTTCCAGCTTCAGCGTACCTTGGAGGAAGCTAACTACCTTGACCCCTTCCAGTCCGGCTTCAGGCCCGGTTACAGCACAGAAACCGCTTTGGTCGCATTGACCGATGATCTCTGGAGAGCCAGAGATGGAGGCTATGCGTCCATCCTGGTTCTCCTTGACCTCTCAGCGGCTTTCGATACCATCGACCATGGTATCCTTCTGCGATGACTGCGGGAGGTGGGGGTGGGCGGCACTGTTCTGCAGTGGTTCTCCTCCTACCTCTCGGACAGGTCACAGTCAGTGTTGGTGGGGGGGCAGAGATCGTCCCCGAGGCCCCTAACTTATGGGGTGCCGCAGGGTTCGGTCTTATCCCCCCTACTATTTAACATATACATGAAACCGCTGGGCGAGATCATTCGGAGGCACGGGATAAAATACCACCAATACGCGGACGATACACAGTTGTATCTGTCTGCCCCGTGCCAACTCAATGAAGCGGTGGACGTGATGAACCGGGATCTTGAGGCTGTTAAAGACTGGATGAGAGCTAACAAACTGGTACTCAACCCGGACAAGACCGAGTGGCTGTTGTGTTTTCCTCCCAACAATTTGGCCGACGTTCCATCACTCAGGCTGGGGGGTCAAAATTTATACCCCTCAGACAGGATCCGCAACTTGGGAGTCCTCCTGGACCCACAGCTGAGTTTCGACCATCACTTGTCAGCTGTGACCAGGGGGGCATTTGCCCAGGTTCGCCTGGTGCGCCAGTTGCGGCCCTACCTGAACCGGGAGGCCCTCACAACAGTCACTCGAGCCCTTGTGATCTCTAGGCTGGAATACTGCAATGTGCTCTACATGGGGCTGCCCTTGAAGAGCATCCGGCAACTACAGCTAGTCCAGAACGCAGCCGCGCGAGTGATTGTGGGCGCACCACGGTTCGCCCACATAACATCGATCCTCCGTGAGCTGCGCTGGCTACCTGTTGGTCTCCGGGTGCACTTCAAGGTCCTACTTACCATTCATAAAGTGCTCCATGGTAGTGGATCTGGCTATTTGAGAGACCGCCTTCTGCCAATTACCTCCCTCCGTCCCATCAGATCGCATAGAGTAGGCCTCCTCCGAATTCCATCCGCCAGTCAGTGCCGACTGGCGACTACGCGGAGGAGAGCCTTCTCAGTTGCAGCTCCGACGCTATGGAACAATCTCCCCGTGGAGATCCACACCCTCACCACCATCCAGGCCTTCCGCACAGCCCTCAAGTTCTGGCTATCCCGTCAGGCCTGGGGATAAGACTTTACTCTCGCCCCTCCCGAATGTTGAATGAATGTTGTGTTTTTACCGTTAATTATTTTTACTCACATTTTCTTTTTGTGTTTTGTTCTGCACTCCCCTCCCTTATAATTGTAAGCCGCCCTGAGTCCCCTCAGGGAAAAGGGCGGCCTATAAATGTTTAATAAAACCTAAAAAAAACCTAAAAAAACCATTCAAAGGAAGGAAATACTCTCCTTTTTTAGTTGACAGGCACTTGAGATTACCAGAAAAATCATCAAATTGAATCCAGTTCCTTTGATAATTTTATTTACAGATTCATATTCAGTTACCTATACAGTATATGTATATATGTGTATTTTTACATTCTAAGCAATTTCTATTTTTTTTTTTCTTATCCTGGGATTTCAAACTCTGAATCACACCTGGTCTGCAATTTCAAAAGGGAAATGCAGTATCATGTGAGTTTGAATATGTTTTGGAAGTAGATCCTCTCATATAGGGTAGAAAAGAAAAGTTACAAGTAAGGGCGTGGAACAACTGTCAGAATAAAGTGCAATATAGTGGGGCCTGAGGCCTATCAGTGAAGGAGTGGATTTCAGCAAGCTATCAACAGAAGAACTGAAAGTGGAGTCTGACAGCTTCTCCATTCCAGCAGAGATGTTGACAGCTTATAGACAGCCATCAACTGGTAAACCATATTCCTTATCTCTATTCCAGCACAGTCTGAAAGACTGCATAGCAGCAGAAGCCAACTAACTTCAAGATGACTAAATGATGGTTAAAGATTTAGTTGTAGCTCAGATGAAAAAGGAAAAAAAAACTATTTATAGGACTTTTTAGGAGTTAGATATGGACATTAGTATAAGTATAATATTTAGCAATGTTAAGTAAAGTGTGTGGTGGCTCTTGAGGCTAGGATGCTAGGCTGACAATTGGCAGGCACACACTCAACACCCAGTTGCTGCCATGGGATAGGGTGAGCTCCTGTCACATTCCAATTGCTGGTGACCTAGCACTTTGAAAGCAGGTGACTTAGTTAGAGAGATGGGTACCACTTCAATGGGCAATTTAACAAGGACCTGAAGCTAGCCCCCAATTGGTTGCCCCACAAGCAACAGTGATGTCACCATTTAATCCTTTCAATCCAGAAGCACTTCAATACTCCCAACATGATTGGAATAATAATTATCATATGTTTATATAATAAAAGGCTTCTCTAAAAATACAGGGGAGATAAGCATATTATTCTTGTTGCTTTTAATATTATTTCCAAAAGCCCTTCACAGTACTTTAATAAATGTGAGTTAAATATGTCAAAATTCTTGAATTGCTACTTAAATTGAAGTGGATTGGTTTAAATGTGTGGTGTTTGTACTGTCCATACAAAATCTGACTTTTTACTGCTACATGAAGGAAACATGAAGGATAATTACTATAAAGTAAAACTATCTCTTCATCCTAGATAAGTCACATTTCCTTTTTTTTTTGCTTGTGATTGTATTTTTCTGCCCTTAGTTGCAAGCATACAACCATTTATCCGATGGCTTCCTGGATTTTTAGCATGACAATTTTGATCTTTGTTGTCCATGTTTTCTCAAGCGTGAGGCTTGTTTGTCTTTGTATCTGAGATTCCATTCTATTCCAGGTGGCAGCAATAGTTATCTTCAATGGAAAATACTTAAACAAGGGTTCTGAAGCCCATTAAATTTCAAATATTTTAATAAGTGGTGTAATAATATCCAACTTTACATCTGGAAGAAAGAAAATACTATAGTCCAGTAGGCTAACAATGATGTCATAACCAGTCACCCTCCTTAGGAATGGTATATAACAAATTAAAATTAGGTTAGTTAAATAAAATATAGATAAAAACCAATAGTTTCAAAAGTAAATGACTGTAGAAGCCTCTCTAAATTTATGCATTTTCTCTATATGATTTCTGCATTTTTTGAATCTTTCTGCCCTCCATTTTAGCCTGACTTCATAAAATCCATTTGTCAATACTAATAGACATACTGATATATTGCATCATATATAATCTCTTAAAAAATCAAAATATTTATTTTAGAAATAATTTAATAATTGAATTTAATTGAAAAGATACTTTTATATAAACAATCTGTTTTGGGATTAGGGCTTTGATATGTAATAGTGATGCATTTACACCAGAAAAAGGCAAAAAGCTATTGCCACTTTTTTGCTTTTAACATGAGTAGTGTTTTTTAAAGCTGGAAAGAAATCTTCTCATGTGGGAAAGTAGAAGAAAAAAAACTTGCAAGGGACAGAATGGAGCAACTGTCAGGATAAAGTGCAATATAGAGGGTGTTTATAGAGAGAGAATTACCACAGATTGAGATATTAAATAGAAGGAAATACTTTCACCTAGAGTTTTTTGAAATAAAAGGTTTTTTTAAAAATCAAAGTACATAACAATATTATGTTTGCACGATATATTATCTATGTAGATGAACATTAAATATTCTAAAATTAGAAGATTGTCTCCTATTCTTTCTGAGTGGATGATCTATTGTGTAAATTATTGCTTTGAGGATAGGTCGTTCTTCTTTCCTTCAAATGTCATATGCAGAACAGAGGTAGTATTCAGCTGGTTCACACTGGTTTGCGTGAACCGGTCGGGGAAATTTGACCTGGGCAGCCAAACCTATAGCAATTTCTGGCTGCCCCTGCCCCCACTTAGACGCCCAGTCCCCACTCACCCCACCCACCCAGTCGCTGCTCACTAGCCCTACCCGGCCAGGTCACTCCTCACTTCACCTGTATGCAGTGGTGGGTTTCAATTTTTTTTTAGAACCTCTTCTGTAGGTGTGGCCTGCTTTGTGGGAGTGGCTTGCCGGCCATATGACCAGGTGGGAGTGACTTGCCAGCCATGTGATTGAGTGGGAGTGGTTTGGCAGTCATGTGACTGGGTGGGCGTGGCCAACTTGTAAAATGTGATGAAACTCACTTAACAATGCTCTTGCTTAACAACCAAAATGTTGGCTCAGAAATTCTGGCATTTGAAGCACGCAAGTCTTAAAGCTGTCAAGTTACAAGACCCTTGTGCCCCTAACCCTTTAGAAAAAAAACCCAGGGGTGTTCAAACTTGACAGCTTTAAGACTTGTGGACTTCAACTCCCAGAATTCCTCCTCCAGTCATGCTGGCTCAGGAACTCTGACATTGAAGCATGCAAGTCTTAAAGCTGTCAAGTTACAAGCCCCTTACACCCCTAACCCTTTAGAAAAAAAACCCAGGGGTCTTCAAACTTGACAGCTTTAAGATTTGTGGACTTCAACTCCCAGAATTACTCCTTTCGCTCTTCATCTTGATGTTGTGTGGACGGGCAGGGGGAGGGAGCTGGAACCGGTTCTAAACAGCAATGTAGATTTATGGAACCTCTTCTATAGAAGAGGTTAGAACTGGCAGGAACCCACCCCTGCCTGTATGGGTTTTCACTTGCTCACAATCTCTGCTCTGCAGCTTGCCTGCCTGAAGTGCTACGCTCCAACTGAGCAGCCCTGATCTGCCTGTCAGGTAAGCCTGCAAGCTAGCTGCCCCTCACCCCCAGCCTATCTTCAAGGTGGCCCATGGCCCTGCCATGCTTGCCTGCCTTCCACATGGCCTTCCCAGTATCCCCATGGCCAGCTTGTGAAGGCAAGCAAGCGGGCCTGTCTATGGGGATCGCCTGGAAGGCCACATGGAAGGTAGGCAAGCATGTTGGGGCCACCAGGCCGCAGGGGAGGGAGCTAGCAGCCTGCACCTTTGCCCACAGCCCTTCCATGCTTGCCTGCCTTCCACGTGGCCTTCCCAGCAGTCCCCCACACCTGCTTGCCTTCCGAGGTCAGGTCATGCATCTTACCTGTGAAGGTGACACGCTGCTTCCGGCCCTGCCAGTGGGTAGGCAGGTGATCCTTGGGGAAGATGCAGCTACCATGCTGGGGCTGAGAAGGGCAGCAGTGGTGGTGCTCTGGGAGGGAGGGGGATTTCCCGGGGCTGCTGCACACATGCAGCAGCCCTGGGATATCTGCCCACCCTCCTGGAGCACTGCTGCTGCTCGCTTTCCTCCTGCTGCTGCTGCGCTGGAGCCAAGAGGGGTGTCAGTGCTTGATTTCTTCCTTCTGCCACTGTACTTGGACTGAGAGGGTTGGTGGTGCTCCAGGAGGTCAGGCCCTCCCGGAGCACCGCCACAGCCCTAGGTCTCACCTTTTCCCTGCCCCTGCCCTGGACCTCTCCTTCCGCCACCACTGCCATGGCTGGACCTTGCCATCAGGATCAGTATGGGTAAGTTCTTGTTTGGCTCCCTGGGAAGGGCTCCAACATGGAGGGCTGGGATATGTCAGCCTCTGTTTCACTATTTGCTTTCGGCTGCCACTGAAATGGGGAGGTGGGGCTAGTATTTGGGAGGGGAAGTTTAAGTACAGGAGCGATTGTAAAAAGGGAGTTTTGGTCTCACTGTCTACTGTGCATGCTGGAGATTGGTGTCGGTCAAGGCCAACCATCCTGCATACCAACCTGATGATGCTCCTTGAAGATGGAACTCATATGACACCTAAGGGATTTGCAGATTAGACAGTGGGATATGGGTTACCAGGGGGAGGGGGTTTGGTCAAATATTGATATGTATGCTTTCGCGTGCTTTTGCCTCAGATCTTGCTTTGCTTAGCTGCTATCTTTTCATAACCAGTAAAAGTACTCTTAATTCTGCAAAATGGAGTTAAGTGGTTTCTTTCTTGCATGCTGAGGGAGGCTGGCTTGACATTAAGTCATTTTCGCACTCATCCCGGAGCTAACACCTACTGAGGGGGAGTGTAAATAACCAAAACCTTCAAAGGAATGTCTTACCCAGGCAGCAACCAGGAGGACGACATGGGGGCGGCCGCATCCTTGTGTCCCTTGGAGATGGAGCGGATAGCAATATATAGCAATATAGCAGTTAGACTTATATACCGTTTCATAGGGCTTTCAGCCCTCTCTAAGCGGTTTACAGAATCAGCATATTGCCCCCACAGTCTGGGTCCTCATTTCACCCACCTTGGAAGGATGGAAGGCTGAGTCAACCTTGAATGGCAGATCTGAATTTGGAGGAACAATCCGTCCACCCCAGGTGGTCATTGGGAGTGGGACAGAAGTATGACCCTGAGGAAATTCCAGCTGGAGTTACCACAAGGTAACATTGGTGGCCAGCAGCTCCTTGGCAGGACGCTGATGTGGAGAACCTTATGATGTCCCAGGCTATGATACTCTTTCAAGTGGCTTGGGAGAGGTGACATTTATGCGAGAGCGGTCCCGAAAGAGAAGCTGATCTCCCAGACCTAGAGGAGAGAATTGCAGAAGCCCTGTTCTGCCCAAGGGGGGTCATGGGGGCAGACAGTGGAGCTCATCGGGATGGGGAAGCCTCGGCAGCGGCGGCAGCAGCCATGAGAGCCCTTCCAAGAGGAGGAGGGCCCCCCCCGCAAATGCCAGATGGCAAAAGTTCCTCTGCTTGGTGTGAAATTTGGAGGTGACCCAAAGGAACTAGGATTTTTCCTGATCCAAGTCTGGAATTTCATGCAACAGTTTGGAGAGGATCTCCCCACAGAAGAAGCCAAGATAAGAGTTGTTACCATGATGCTGGAGAACAAGGCAGCAGCATGGATGGTTGCCCTGCATAATGATGACTCCCCCCTGCTGAGAGACTATGATAGGTTTATTGCTGCCCTGAGGAAATGCTTTGATGACCCACTTATGGAGCGGGAGGCCAGAACCAGAATGAAAACCCTTACCCAGGGGAAGAACCCAGTGGCTGATTACATACAAGAGTTTCGTGAATTGTCTGTTTATATGTGGGCATGGTTGGAAGAAGCTTTAATGGACAGTTTTATGGATGGCTTAAACAAAGATATATACCAAAACTGTGTAAACAGGGGAGGGGGGACGTAACTTGCAATGCTGGTGCGAATTGGCAGCAGACGTGGAGATCAATCTAGCCAGAGACAAGTACCGTGAAGACAGTGAGAAAGAGAAAGCTACCCCTCCCAGCCTCCCTAAAGGAACTCCGAAAGGAGGTAAAAGTTGGTCTACAAGCAAGCCCCGGTCTACCATCTGCTTCCATTGCGGAAAGGAGGGGCACTGGGCAGCAAATTGCTGCTCCAAAATTGGCCCAAAGCCCTCTGCTGGGGCGGGGGGAGAGGAAGCCAGACAAACAACCTGGGAAGAGAAGGGACACCGCCATGAAAGGGGTGGAACCTGTTGTGCAATTCCCTCCCATCCCAAGAGAAGAACCATCCTCATCCGGGGAAAGTGAAACCGAATCCGATGACGATCATCTGGTAAGTTCCTGATCAGCCCCCATGACTATCCCAGTAGAACTTAAAGTGCCCTTTATTGGCGCCCATGCAAAAATGCTGGCCCTTTTAGACTCGGGATGCACATGTTGCATTTTAGCCCGGAAGTGGTGGAAAAAATGGGCTTGAAATTGAGAACTTTGAAAGTTCCCATTGCTTTTTGCCACCTAGATGGGTCTATAGCTGGGGGTGCTCCTGCCCATTTTGTGACTGAACCTATAGACCTATAGAACCTATAGACATGTGGACGGGAGATCACCAAGAAACATTAAGTTTCATTGTGGCACCGGGGATGGACCAGCCCCTCATACTGGGCTTACCCTGGTTATGTAAATGGAACCCACACATCGACTGGAAGAAAGGGTGGTTGTGCTCCGATCTGCTAAAAAACCCTGAGGGAGAAGGGAACCTAACCTAGCAGCCGCAATGCAGGAAAAAATTGAGGGGGAGGAGAAAATCCCAAAGGAATATTGGGACCTAAAGGACATTTTCAGTGAAAAGTCTTCTGATAAATTACCCCCTCACTGCGCAACGGATTGCAGCATTGAGATCCTCCCAGGAGTAAAACTTCCAAAACCCCAGATTTACTCAATGACCCCATGCTAAATGGAGGAATTATGGAAGTTTATTGACAAAAATTTGAAAAGGGAGTTTATTGAACCTGCTAGGCCATGTGTGGCCGCCCCAGTGTTGTTTAGAGAAATGAAAGATGGCTCCTTTCGTCTCTGTGTTAACTACAAAAATCTTGATAATGTGTGCATGGAAAATATATACCACTCCCTCTGATGAAGGATATGTTGGCCCAATTGGGTAAAGGGAAGATCTTCACAAAATAGGACCTAAGAGAGGCCTACTATAGAGTCAGAATCAAAGAGGAAGATGAATGGAAAACTGCTTTCAACTGCCCACTCGGGTGTTTTCAATTCAGAGTACTCCCATTTGGCCTACAGGAGGCGCCAGCTGTTCTCATGCAATTAATAAATGAAGTTTTACATGAACACCTGTACAAGGACGTGATGGTCTACCTTGATGACATCCTTATCTACACGGAAACATGTGATGAACATGTGACTTTAGTACGATCAGTACTCAAGAAACTGGGCCGCAGAACTTTATGCCAAATTGTCTAAATGTGAATTTCATCAAGAGAAAACTGATTACTTGGGCTACCGCATCTCCCACAACGGCATCAGCGAAAGTCCAGGCTGTAACTGAGTGGGCACCTTCTCGCACCCACAAACAATTACAAAGTTTTTTGGGATTTGCAAATTTTTATCATCAATTTATCCCCTCTTTACAAATCTCCTAAAGTCAAAAGGGGAGGCCAAGCCTAGACAGGGTAAGCCTTTGAATTGGCCTATGGAGTGTCAAGCCACTTTCGAGAAATTAAAGTGACTCTTTTCAGCTGAACCCGTTTTGAAACACCCAGATATGGAGGAACCATCTATCGTTCAAGCTGGTGCCAGTGATGTGGCAGTGGGGGCAGTATTACTTCAAATGAACGCTGATGGAAAATTGCAGCCATGCACTTACACCTCTCGCAAACTGATAGAGATGGAGAGATGATGGGCTATATGGGAAAGTGAAGCTTTTGTGGTCAGATGGGCTTTGATGACCTGGCAACATTTCCTAGAAGGGGCGAAACACGCTTTTGAAGTATGGATTGATCATAAAAATTTGGAAGCATTGAAGACACTACGTAAGCTATCTCCTAAACAGATGCGTTAGGCGCAACATTTCAACCATTTCAACTTTGCCCTCAAGTACATTCTGGGGGGGGGGGAATTCATGGCTGATGCTTTGTCTAGGCTTCCCCAATACAACAGCTCTAAGCTGAAAAATTCTCAGCAAAAATTCTAGCTACCCCGGTGACTACTAGAAGCCAAGGCATTTCAAATTTAAAGGTCACGACGGACCTCATATGCAAACTCAAGGAAGGCCTTGAGTCCGATGACTGGTTCAAGGAACATTCAAACAAATGCATTATGAAGGATGGACTGACTTGAGTAGGGGCTAAATTATATGTTCCTGCTAACCTGAAAACTATTGTTCTTCAATGGGCCCATGATTCGAGAATGGCAGGCCATTTTGGATTTGTAAAGACTTTATATCTGGTTAAGAGACAATTTTGGTGGCCTTCATTGAAAAAAGACATTGAGTCCTACATAGCCAGTTGTCCCATTTGTGCTGCCTCAAAGCACCCACCGGGAAAATCCCAGGGCCTTTTCCAAGGTGTGGCCCGCCCTGAGGCCCCATGGAAGGAGATATTGATGGACTTCATTGGGTTTTTTTTTGGGGGGGAAGGTTTTTTATTTTTAAACAAACAAACAAAACATGAAACAAAACCCTCATCAATTACATATAGCATGTCTTTAGGTTACAAGCATTTGTGCATCACCACTTTCAATTGTATATAAGGTCACAGATTATCCATCAAGCATACATAGATACATTATTATCATTGTACATCATATTGTTCAGTTATAATTGATATTCTTTCATTTTAAACATATATTCTAGAAACTAGATTCACACATATATACCAATATTTGATTGCATCCATTGCGGCTAGTGATTTCTTTTTCTTTTTAATATTTTTTTTATTAGTTTTATTACAGAAAAAACACAAAAAGAAAAGCATAATCTTTCATTACATCTTGTAGAAAGCGTATCCATTGGTTACAAGTACATTTTGTGCATTCTGTCCACAATCACATATATTCCATCCAGTTTAAATTATATGTTAAAAATTTATATATTTTACTATCACCATACCACAATTTTCATTTAGTTGAGATTTCAAAAACACAGCCACCTGCTGGTATTTTTTTCCTCTTCCCCCAGTTCCACTCAATCTTCCATATCTTTATAGCTTTATAACATATTCTAAGAAAAAAAAGTCAATTAGTAGGACATCTAACATTTCCTCTCTCTAAAATATCTTTATTATTATTATAGTGAACTAGGGGTTATTTACATTTTTCTCTCCTCTTCTCTCCACAAACGCAAAAAGCAACAGTCTCTAAACAACAATCTATTAATATGTGCTAACAAAATGACCATTTAAAATCTAAGACAATCTAAAGAGAAAAGGAAAAATGTTGTCATTTCTAGTTAATAATCACCAAAGTATATGTTAACCTTCCCTTTTGTTTTTATAGTTGAAAGACAGAAAAAAACAATTGTTTGCCATTTCTAATCCAGATTAAAGTTTCTAGTTGATAATCTCCAAGATATGCATTGACATTCCCTTTTATTATTGTAATTAGAGAAAGACAGAGTGTCGGCACCTCTTCATTGAATAATTAGGAAAGAAAACCACAAGAGTCCATTGATAGAAATCAAGTGTACTTTTACTAATTATAAATGATTAGAAGCATAGCAAAGCGAAGACTGATTATTTAGGCGCGAAAGTGAGTGATATATAAAATAACCCATTCCCCACCCCTTGGCATCCCAGTTGCAGTCCAATCATAATTCTCCCAAGTGTCAGGTGTGAGATAACTTCGAAAGGCATCACCAAGATGGAATGTTGGTGCCGTTGGCCTTGGCGGGAAGCTCCTCCACATGCGCAGTCCTACAGGCAGCAGAACTCCAGAATCTTCCTCCAGCACAATTAGTAAACCCCTCCCAAATACCATGCCCCCCCCTCCCCGTTTCAATGGCAGCTGAAGCAGCAGCAAAGCAGTAGGTCTGTGGGGTGGAAGTTTATCTGAAGATTTTTCACTAAAAAACCCCTTCAGGTCCCAATACTCTTTTGGAATCTTTTCTTCCCCCTCAATTTTCTCCCGGCCCCTGGCGGCCAATACAGGGCTGGAGCCAGCAGGCTCTGGGGCGTCGGCTTCCCCATCTGGAGCTGTGCTCGTACGAATGCACAGCCATCCCTCCCTCCAGTTAATGCGAGGGTTCCATTTACGAAGCCAGGGGAGTCCCAAAATAAGGGGTCTGTCCATTCCAGGAGCCACAATAAAAGAGATCAATTCTACATGGGTGCCCATTTTCATCTCTAGGGGTTCACTGTAGAAATGGGCTGGGCCACCCCCTGCAATGGATCCATCGATTTGGCAAAAAACAATAGGGGTTTTCAAAGTCCTCAATTTCAAGCCCAGTTTTTCAACCATTGCAGGATTAATCATACATCTAGAACAGCCCGAATCAAAGAGGGCGGGAAGCTGTTCTGTCTCCCCATCGGGTGGCACCCTTAACTCTATTGGGATCAACATGGGGCCTTTATTCGAACTCACCCAACGAGACAAGGCATCGTCATCGGAGTCATCAGAGGAGCTGGTGGTCACATCCGCTTCTTCCGCCTCCTGCCGGAAACGCTGGGGGGTGTTTTCAGCAGTGAAAGCAGCCTCTTTCTTCCTCCCTGGGGCCTTGCTAGTCTTCCCTTCCCTCTTGGCAGGGTGCGGGGTGGTTGCAGGAAGTTTAACGCGGCAATCCATGGCATGATGGCCCCCTTTCCCACAACGGAAGCACGTGAAAGGCTTGGCCTTGCCGGCGGAGCTTCCCTTCCCTTCACCCCTGATGCGGAATGGGACCCTTTGACCTGGGGGGGGGTGATCTCTCTGCTTTCTCCTCTTTCACACGTTGAAGTCTAATCAAGTTGAGCTCAACATCTGCTGCATTTTCATACCAAGCTGTAACTCGCTTGGGAGGGTGTCTGTTAACGCATTGTTGGTAAATGTCCTCATTTAATCCCAATGCAAACTGGTCGAGCAGCACCTCTTCAGACCAGCCTCTCATATAAGAAGAAAGCTGTTGAAACTCCTGAATATATTCAGCCACCAGTCTATCTCCCTGTTTGAGGGCCATAAATTTCACCTTCCCCCGTTTCTCAATCAGCGGATCATCAAATCTCCTCTTTAGTGCAGGAGGGGGGAGTTACATTGGTGTAAGCTGACCATCCAATCGGCCACTTTTCCCTCCAAAGAAAGTAAAACCATTCACACCTTCATCTCATCTGTTTCTAAATCGGGCCCATAAATTTCCATATAATTCCAAATCTGTATAACAAAGAGACAAAGATATCGCCTCAACTCTGTATGGAAAGCCCGAGATTTTTATTATAATATATTGAAGGCCGGATACCCTGCACCATCTGGACCTAGAGAAAGACCACAAGAAGGACAGGATAGACAGCAAACTACACAACCACCAGACAAGATGGAGCATCTCTCTTTTCTAAAAGTGCAAGGTGTTATGGAACAAAGACCTAGCCGCATGACTACTAGACGAATGGAGAAACAAGCTAAAAAGCAACAGCATCAACAATCACCGGCCATCGATCAAGGAACTACAATAACAAGTCTGGAAGCAGTGGGAGGAGCTAGACCTAAGGTTAAACAGGCCATGCAGGAAGCTCTAAAAATGCTTCAGCCAACTAAAGATGACAACTAAGATTTTAACATGGAATGTCAACGGACTGAATTCTCCACAGAAGAGGAAGAAAATATTTCATTATCTCAAACAGTTTAAGAATGATGTAATTTGTTTGGAAGAAACTCATATCAAGTCAACTGATCAAAAATATTTGATCAACTCAAAACTTGGTCAACATTTTGCAGCTTCCGCTATGGAAAAGAAGAATGGTATAGTTGTATATTTAAGAAAAGATATGAAAGCTGAATTAATAGAAGCAGATCCCTTCGGAAGATATATTGCTTTAGACTTAATCCTAGAAGGGAAAAAGACATTACTTTTGGGAATTTATGCTCCCAATCAACAGCAAGATAGATTCTATAGAAATCTTCATGCTAAATTAGTACAGTGGGACTATAGTTCCTGTATACTATTGGGTGACTGGAATGGAGTGATAGACACTAAGAGAGATAAGAAGATTTCCCGCTTAAATACTAAGATGCGAGCAAAGTTACCCAAACCTTTCTTTTACATTATGGATGATTTTGAATTGAGAGATATTTGGCGAGAAAGAAATGCAGAGGAATATGACTTCACTTTCTTCTCGGTCAGGCATCAATCCCTTTCAAGGATTGATTTTATTCTAACCACTAATGATTTGCTTTCTAGGGTCAAGAAAACAAATATTGCGGCTAGGGTCCTTTCGGACCATAACCCAGTTTGGATGGAGTTGGGAAGGGTAGTGCAGGCAAGAAGGTCTTGGAGATTGAATGAAAACTTATTTAGATATGAAAAGTATATTAATGATTGTAAAAAATTACTATCTGAATATTTTGTTTTGAATATGAATAAGGGTACATCTATGGAATTTGTATGGGATGCAAGCAAAGCGTATATGAGAGGAGTCCTGATGAATATAAATAAAACACATAGAAATAAACAAGGGTTAAAACGAACAGAACTGGAAGAGGAAATTAAGAGAAAAGAGCTGGAGTTAACAATGAACCCAGACGATACAAAGGTTAAGGAAGCTATTAACATATTAAAATCTCAATTTGACATGTTGATCTCTGACCAGGTAGCCACTAATTTATTATATGCAAAACACAGTACTTTTTGTAATGCAAACAAACCTGGCAGATGGTTAGCTTATCAGATTAGGAAAAAAGGAAAACTCGAAATATATCTAAACTGATTTACAGAGGGAAGTAGGTGTTTCAACAGGAAGAGATTCAAAAGGCTTTTCGGGAATTTTTTACAGAACTGTATAAAGGGGATAAAATTAATGGTTTAGACATAGACAAATATTTAGACAAAGAGTAAATACCTTCAGTTAGAGAAGAGCACAGGCAAAAATTGAATCGCTCAATAACCTTGGGGGAAATCTTGCAGGTAATTAAGCAATTAAAGTCAGGGAAAGCACCAGGTACAGATGGCTTGACAGCGGTTTACTATAAAAACGTACAGTTAGAAATGGTAGAACCTCTTAGAGAATTATTTAATATGATTCAAATGGAAGGTAAAGTGCCTCCATCTTGGAAGACAGCGTTTATATCTTTGATACCCAAAGAAGATCAAGATACTACTCAACCCAAAAATTATAGACCTATTTCATTACTGAATGTAGATTATAAATTTTTTACTAAAATATTAGCAAATAGGTTAATGTTGGTTATTCAACAATTGATACACATGGACCAAACAGGTTTTATACAGGGGAGACAGATGAAAAGTAATGTCAGATTAATTATTAATGCATTAGAATATTTGGGAAAGAACAACCAGATCCCTGCTGCGTTTATATTTTTGGATGCTGAGAAGGCCTTTGATCGAGTTAACTGGCAATTTCTGCTGAAGATATTACAAAAAATGCAGATAGGAGATAATTTTTTACAGTCAATTAAAGCAATATACCAACAGCAAACAGCACAAATCATAGTCAATGGAAGTTTAACAGACTCTTTTCAAATTGGAAAAGGTACAAGACAGGGCTGTCCTTTGTCCCCATTATTGTTTATTATAACTTTGGAAGTATTGTTGAATAAAATACGGGGCTTGGATGGTTTAAAAGGGATCAAGATTAGGCAGCAAGAATATAGAGTCTGCGCTTTTGCGGATGATTTGGTCATAATATTGGAACAACCGCAGGAATCCAGTATGGTTTTAATGAATACGATTAATCAATATGGTCAAGTGTCTGGCTTTAAAATAAATTTAGGAAAAACAAAAATATTAGCTATAAATATGAATATTAAACAAAAGGAAGAATTGGGAGTGATGCTAGGATGTGAGGTAGTTAAAAAAGTCAAATATCTTGGAGTTAACATTTTAACTTCAAATGGGAAATTATATAAGCATAATTATGAACCACTTTGGCATAGTATACAGATGGAGATGAAAAAATGGGAGAAATTGCACTTATCTTTGCTGGGTAGGATAGTGGCAGTGAAAATGAACATTTTACCAAAAATTTTATTTCTTTTCAAAATGTTACCTATACTTTAAAAAGATGCGAACCTTTTAGAATGGCAGAAGGGTATCAACAAATTTGTATGGGCAGGAAAGAAGCCGAGGCTAAAGATGAAAATAATGCAAGATGTACGTGAGAGAGGAGGATTGAAACTACCTAATTTAAAACTATATTATGATGCAGTGGCATTATCTGTAATTAGTGATTGGACTCATTTAATCAATGATAGAATATTGAATATTGAGGGACACGATCTGGTATTTGGCTGGCATGCTTACCTGTTATTCAACAAAAAATTGGATAAGAATTTTAAAAGTCATATTTTAAGAAATGCTTTACTGCGGGTTTGGAAAAAATACCAATATAAATTAAATGACAAGATACCCATGTGGGCAATTCCTAGACACGCAATTGAAAATATGAATATAGCACAAAAACAGGACAGAATTACTTACAGACAGCTTCTTACCTCGGAAAGGGGGGTATTACAATTAAAATCTTTAGAGGTATTAAAAGAGGGGAAAGTAGTTCAAACATGGTTCCAGTATGGGCGATTACAGGCTAGGTGGAAAATAGATCAAAAACTGGTTTTATCCAAGTTGAAGATAACTTGTTTAAACAAATAAGAGATCAAAGCTTAATGCATATAAAGAGGATATATAATGTATTAATACAGATGGATTCGGAAACAGAATTAGTTAAAGATTGTATGATAAAATGGGCTCAAAATATTGAAGAACCAATAATGTTGGATACATGGGAAAGAATCTGGGTAAGAAATGTGAAATTTACACAAGCTCAAAATCCAAGAGAAAATTTTTACAAGATGTTCTATAGATGGCATTTAGATCCTAAAAAGTTGGCTTCTATGTATCCGAATGTACAGCCTAAATGTTGGAGGTGTGGTTCTCTCGATGCTACATATTTTCATATATGGTGGACCTGCCAAAAGGTTAAGGCATTTTGGATAAAAATATGGTGGATTATGCAAAATATCTTTAAAAGAAGGATGAAGTTTACTCCTCAGTTATTCTTACTAGGTATATGTACTGACTTTACAGTGGTAGAGACTAACTTGATTCTGCACCTAATAACTGCAGCAAGACTGTTGGTGGTGCAATACTGGAAGAAGGAAGACTTGCCTACAATCCAAGAATGGACATTGAAAGTCACAAACTTAGCCGAGATGGCTAAAATATCGGCATATCTTAAAGATCACTCAAATGAGAGATATAAACGAGACTGGAAAAAATGGATTGACTATATACAAAATAAATACGGGACCAAGAAATTCCAGTTAGCCTATGCTTAAGATCAGAAATGATTTAAACTGTTAAAAGTTAGTTCAGTAAGAAGAAGCTAAGGTCAATGTAGAATGTCATTAATTTCTTTATTTCTTTTTTCTCAATAGATTTTAGACTGTGTTAGTTAAAAATCCATACCGTGTACAGGTTCTGGGAAGTCGAGGGGGGAAGGAGGAGGGGGTTGGGGGTGGAGGGAGAGAGGGGCATACAAAAAAAATTGTACTTTGATGTTTTACTGATTGAGGAATGATGAAATATTTGTGTTTTTTAAAAGAAATAAAACCTTTTTCCATAAAACAAAGAGACCCAGGTCCCTGGGATTTCCGTTATATTTTACTGGCAAGAGAGGGACTTTTGCCATTCTGCGTCTTCTGCCCCCCCCCTACTCTGGCAGCAGCTCTGGCTGTGGGGGGAGGCTGTTTCTGGGTTTGTTTGCTCCCATCCCCCCTCGGCCTCTTCACCCTCCCTAAATTTATGCATAGAGTACCTTTGTTCAAATTCTTCCGTTTGCTCTCTTTCTCGGGACCTCCACTCGGTCATGGCTTCTTCCCAGTCCGCTGTTTTTTTCTTTTGTTTTCTCCTGGTAACTCCAGCATCCAAACTCTCACAATCTTCCTTTTGCCCCACTCCCAAAGTCCATCGGGGCCAAACTGCAGTTTCTTCTATCCTCAGCCCAGCTAGCTTTTCAGGTAAAGATGGTTCTGCAGTTTCTCTTCCAGTCGCCTCATCATTGCTCGCTTGCAATGACATCTTTTTCTCCATTCCTTCTTTTGAGTACACCCCCCACGGTAGGTTGAGATCTCCTGGTGGGGTGTGAGTGAGTCTTCGCTTACTGTCGGCACCTCTTCATTGAATAATTAGGAAAGAAAACCACAAGAGTCCATTGATAGAAATCAAGTGTACTTTTACTAATTATAAATGATTAGAAGCATAGCAAAGCGAAGACTGATTATTTACGCGCGAAAGTGAGTGATATATAAAATAACCCATTCCCCACCCCTTGGCATCCCAGTTGCAGTCCAATCATAATTCTCCCAAGTGTCAGGTGTGAAATAACTTCGAAAGGCATCACCAAGATGGAATGTTGGTGCCATTGGCCTTGGCGGGAAGCTCCTCCACATGCGCAGTCCTACAGGCAGCAGAACTCCAGAATCTTCCTCCAGCACAATTAGTAAACCCCTCCCAAATACCATGCCCTCTCTCCCCGTTTCAATGGCAGCCAAAGCAGCAGCAAAGCAGAGGCTGACACAGAGAAGAAAAGAAAAGAAAATAATTGTTTGCTATTTATGTCACATCACCTCTTATTCTAATCCAAATTATTTATAGCTTCATAACAAGGTCTGAAACACAAATTTATAGGCTTTATCATACCACCAAAACTCAGTTACAATTTGTGGCCTGGTTATTTATCCTAATTAAGGTTATCCTTTCATTGTTAATATCATGATATATTATATGTTAGTGACTAAACATTCAATGATAATCAATAAGAGCCTACAAAATACTAAAATCCCTACTTATTAACCATCAAAAATTAGCTATTTTTTTATCATCAATTGGCATTATCAGCCAGTGTCTTTCCAGTAGCAAAATAATCCTTTCTCTCTCGCCAGCAGTCATGTCATTTCTCTTATTAGAATCTTTTCAGAGTTTAACATTTCTCTCCACACTCTGTAGCTTAAAGGATCTCTCATGTAGTTGTTGCTCTTTAATTGTTATTAACATAGGCTTAGCTTTGGTTATCAAACTTGTTTCTGGATATATTTGTCTTCTTAGTTCCATCTTTTTCACTCTTTTTTCCCCTCCTGCATCTTGAAGTTGAAAGAAAGGCTCCAAGTTGTCAAAAACACTTTTCCAGCTTCCCTTCTTTTCACCTTCGTTCGTATTTAGTCCATTGATGGATTCATCTGATACCTTATCTTTATTTTCTATGTTTACATTCTCTTCTTTGATCTCTGGGGCTCGAACCCCCTCCTCTTTAACTGTAGCACCCCATAAACTGTCCCATTTCTTGTGAAATCTCTTAAGTCCTTCTGCAATATTTTGAAGTCCAGCCAGGATGTTTTGGATTATTAGATTTTCTTCCTTTGAATATTGATCCATTTTTCAAAATGCAAAGAAATATAAAGGAAAAAATAGGAAAAGGAATCTGCCACTCTAGCCTGTCAAAATTTTAGGAAATGTCTCTGTATTTATTTTGAATCTTAAACACCAGTTCTTTCAAAGTTTTTAAAATAGGAGGGTTTTTATTCTTGCTTGTCTTTTCCTTCTCTTGCCAAAATATTTACCAGAAGCACTAACAAAAACAGGTTTCGTGGTTTAAGTTTTATCAGATATTATAAGCGAATTCCAAACCCTTCCATTGCAAGGTCAGTGAAACCAAGTGAAGCAGAACAAAGGATACATTGTATCCAAAACAGAAACAAAGTTCAGACTTTGGCTTCCAGGTGGCAGATTCAATAATTAGTCAATTGTGTTTTTTTTTTTTTTGCTTTCCCTTAAATATCTTTCATATAGTTTTAATCAATAGAACAAAAAATTTGTTGAAGTAAGAGAAGTTGAATTTAGCTAACAAAAAAAATTAGGGTAGTAAAACGGAAAAAATTGAAAAAAAGATCAGTCCATAGACTACAAGCAGGGAGAAGGAAATGTTGCAATTATTTCAATCCACAAAACATCATTATTAACTAGAGCAGGAAATCTTCTAGTAGTAGTACAATAAGTGTCAAAATCTCCACTTTATTCTTACTTTGGGGACTAGTTGTTATTATTTTTTTTAAGAAAAAAAGTTTCAACACGGATCTTCTGAAAGTAAAAAAAGAAAAAAAAACCTCACCAGATGGAATGCTTTCGCTTCGTCTCTTCCTTCAGGAGCTGTCTCCAACTATGCCAGCCTGTGGGCTGCCTGTTTGTCCTCAGTTGGACCTCTCTTGTAGAGGTGTTCATGCAGCACTTCACTTATTAACTGTATGAACATTGCTGGGGCTCCCTACAGTCCAAAAGGCATCACTTTCAATTGGAAGCTTCCTAGGGGGCAGTTGAATGTTGTTTTCCACTCATCTCCTTCCCTGATCCGTATTTCATAGTATGCCTCTCGGAGGTGTAGTTTGGTGAAAACTTTTCCCTTGGCCAAGTGAGATAGCATGTCCTTCATGAGGGGGAGAAGGTACAGGTTGTGTATGCACACCACATTGATTCCTCTAAAGTCCACACACAGTCTCATAGTTCCGTCTTTTTTCTCTTTGAAGAGGACTGGCGCTGCGACCCGTGGCTTGGCTGGCTTGATGAACCCTTGTGCTAGGTTTTTGTCTATGTATTTGCACATTTCTTGCATTTTCCGGGGCGTCATGGCATACAGTTTGGGTTTGGATAGTTTTGCTCTGGGGGTGATTTTGATGGCATAATCTGCCTCACGATGGGGATGCAGAATGTTGCACTCAATCTCGCTGAATACTTCTGCAAGGTCCTGATATTCCCATGGGATCTCTTTGGTGGTCTGGGGTGTCATCAGATGTGGTTCCCAGATGTTCTGGTGTGCACTTTTGGAGGGTTCCCTGCTTGGGGCATGTTTCTGCTTGCTGGCGGAAAAAAGGTTGGGACCCCTTTTCTATCCTAAGTCTGCCTGTACCCCCTTGCCACCAGATGATTGGTCTCCACTTGTCTAGCCAGGAGAGTCCCAGTATGACTGCATCTGTCATTTTGGGGGCCATTATGAATTGAATTACTTCCCAGTGATCCACTAGCTCTAGTCTCACTGGTTCGGTCAGGTGGGTGTCATAGGCTCCCCCCATTAAGGACCCATCAACCTGTTCGAACATGATTGGGTGAGCCAGACTTTTTCCTCTGATCCCTAGTTTCAGGGCTGTGGTCAGGTTGATCAAGCATCTAGTGCAGCCTGAGTCTATTAGGGTTTGAAAATCCACCTAACTTCCTGTCTTTGGGGCTGTGAGGCATATTGGAAAAAGGAAAGGGTGAATTGGCCCTCTCACCATTGGGTTGTTTTCAGCCTCGTTGTCACTGTCATAGGATTCTGGTGTCTGGTCATTGTTGCCTGGGGTCCCCCCTTCATCTGGGTGGGGAAGGACCTCTGCAGCCTGGAGGGCCTTTCGGGATGTGTGGGTGGTCCGTTTGTGATCAGGTTCCAGTCGTGCCCTGGGTAATGGCTCTTGCCTTGGCATCGGGGTTGGGATCATACACACGGATGCCATATTGCCCACCCCCTGCATCTGTAGCATTTCAGCAGACTTTGAGGGGGGCTGGTCTCAGGGCCTGCTGTGTTGCTGTGGGTCCCCGTTGGCCAGGCATTTTCGATCGAGTTGACCCCTCTCTTTCTTGTCCAGTGGCTTTCTCATGTTATCACACAATCCGCTGTTGACCTTTACTGCTACTCGAAACCACTCAGAGAGTCTGTCTGGGATGTCACAGTAGGCAGTTACTTGGGCAATTTGCTGGTCCAGACTTGTTCTGAAAAAATACACTAACAGCTCTGGTAAAGGGAGTAGCCTTCCAACGACTCTCCTAAATTTGCGGATGTGCTCTTTGATGGGAAGGCCCCTTTGCTTTAGGTCACTGAGCTCATCTTCCGCATACTGATCCTCCTCCACCTCTTCAAATCTGGCCTCTAGCAAAAGGGAGGAGCCGAAGTCACGACGACACGACATGCGATCTCAATGCTCTGAGATTGTAGTCGACACTTTTGTCTCTGGGTGGTCCAAACGGACCTAAACTGTCCCGTAGAGACAGTGAACAGGAAGAATACATCTTGCCGATCACCGGGACATCACAAAGTTTCTGATTGATCCAAGAGAAGTTCTTCAAACTGGTGACAAAAAATCCAGCCAAATGGCTGATGAAGTCAGGGTGGCTCCAAAATGGAAGGATATGGAAAGAGAAAGTGTTTTCAGATGGTGAGAAAGGTTTATTGTTTTAAAAGTGACTGCCTATAAAAAAACTTAAAATTAATTTAAATTGGAAAGCAGAAGAAATAAGTGGCGGAATTAAATTTGGACTGGTTTTGAACAGTGGGTTATCTTACTTTTTAAAAGCTATTTTGTACATAGCTGTACAGATCTTATAAGCAAAGAGTTGCTAAGAGGAGTCCATACAAAGCTGATTAAGGAGATGATTAGAGGACTGATGTCACAAATGGCAGAAGATATGACACTGTTTTGTTACTGGAAAGATACAGGTTGATAGAGGGAAGAGTATAATTTAAAACCAGCTAAACTTAGCGAAATTTAGTGATAATAGATATAGTTAAATAAATAATTGATAATGATAATAATGTATACAATGTGTAGCGTTATGATAAATAATAACTGGATATGAATATTGAATGGTACCCATGAAAGGAAGATTAGAAACCCTTTTGGTGTATATATAAAGGTTAATAATAATAATAATAAAGGTTAATAATAATAACAACAACAACAACAACAACAACAACCGTTGCCGGTCCCAAGCCCGGATGAGAAAGGAGGAGGGTTGGGGTCAGGTTGGCATCTGGTCCCGTAAAAAAAACCCTGCCAACCCATACAATATGGTGAAAAAAACAAATAAGAATTCCATACCGCATCGGTCGTCGCGCAGGTTAACAAGGGCCGCGGCGGATGTTGGGGTCCCTGGACATCCGTTGACAAGTTGGCTACAAGTGGACCAGCCAACAAAACGACAAAAATATAGTGCAGATAAAAACTGTGCCATAATGGCCTGTTACTACAACTCAGAGCCAGAAAAAAGAGGCTATTTAAAGCGAATGTATGAATTATGGAAACAACAATATCCAGATTCAAATGTTAGTGAACAACGACTAGCAGATCAAAGGTGATTTATTATACGGAATAAAGTGTTTAGTGAAGTTGAACATGAGGAAATTCAGGCAAATTGCAAAACCAAAAAAACAATATCACAAGCGGAAATAACTGATATTCAAGACACAACTAAAGACATTATAGTAGAACTCCCAGAAGAAGCTCCCAAGGAGGAAATAACATCACCACCACTAGAACCAGTTATCACTGAACCAACTGATGAACTAACTCAAAAACAAAAAGAATTGAAGGATAAGATCATGGAGCATTTTCTGCTTAATGAGGAAAGGCAACGTTTACCATCACTAAAAACTGTGCCTAAGAAAATTTTGGCCCCTATCATGAAAATGGTTAATGCAGTGTTTTCAACAATTGAACCGGGATCCATCTTGGAAACAAACCAGTTAATGTACAGCGCAGCTGTAATAGTCACTAATGAACTAGGCATTAAAATTAAAGTACCTAGTCACACAACAGAAAAAGCATCAAAGCCAAAGTGGAAAATCCGTTTAGAACAAAAAATCAAAAAATTAAGGGCAGATGCTAGTAACTTAAAGAACACGCATGAGCAACGGCTTAAAAACAACAAAATCATAGATCGGCTAATCAGAAGATATAGATTGGATACAAGAAACATCAATGAAGCTGTAGAGATTGTAAAACAGCAGATAACAGCAACAGCTAGAAAAATTGAAAGATATGAGGCACGAATCATCCAATATAAACAAAATCAGCAATTTCGATCAGACCAACGGCGTTTTTATCAAAGTCTTAATGTGAATGGTGACACCAAAAGTGAAAAACCAGAAAAACAGGCCACAGTTGAATTCTGGAAAGAATTGTGGGAAAATGCAAAGGACTACAACAAGGAAGCAAAGTGGATACATGACTTTGAGAAAAGCATTGGCAACAAACAAATGCAAGTATTAGAAATAACAACTGAGATGGTCAAAAATCGAGTAAAAAAGGTAAAGAATTGGACATCACCTGGAATGGACCAATTACATGGTTTCTGGCTCAAATATCTGACCAGTTTACATGCAATATTGGCCAGGCAACTGAATGAAATTTTACAAAAGGGCCAAATTGATGAATGGTTGACAACTGGAAAAACATACTTGATTCAGAAAGATGCAACTAAAGGAATACACCTGAAAACTACAGACCAATAACATGCTTGCCAACAACCTTCAAATTACTCACAGGCATTATTGCAGATAACATGATGGATTATTTGGAAACAAACAACATCTTGCCAGTAGAGCAAAAAGGCAACAAAAGAAGGAGTAGGGGCACAAAAGATCAGCTTCTAATTGATAAAATGATATTAGAAAATTGTAAGAACAGAAAAACGAACTTGAATTTGGTCTGGATTGATTACAAAAAGGCATTTGACTCACTGCCACATAGTTGGATCATAAAATGCTTAGAAACAACTGGCATTAGCAAAAATATTACATCCTTTACTGAAAAGGCGATGAAACAATGGAGAACTGAGTTGGCAGTAGGGAATGAGATCTACGGAATGGTTAATATCAAGCGAGGAATTTTCCAGGGTGATTCACTTTCACCTCTTCTCTTCATCATCGCAACGATCCCACTATCAGTAATCTTTTAAAAAATGAAATTAGGCTACCAAACAGCCAAAGAAGCTGAAAAAAAATCGCATTTACTATATATGGATAATTTGAAACTCTATGGAAAGTCAGAAATAGAAATCCAATCATTGACAAACACAGTCCGAGTATTCAGCACCGATATTTCAATGCAGTTTGGCATGGAAAAATGCGCCACTGTATCCATAAAAAGGGGCAAAATCACTGCATGTGAGGGAATTGAAATGCCCAATGGTCAATTAATTAAATGCAAAGAAAATGAAGCCTACAAATACTTAGGCATTCTGCAGTTGGATAACATCAAGCATGGAGGAGTAAAAACTATTGTCAGGCGAGAGTACACCAACAGAGTTAGGAAAATTTTGAAATCTAAATTGAATGGTGGAAATACAATCAAGGCCATAAATACCTGGGCAATACCAGTTATAAGATACACAGCTGGTATAGTTAACTGGACGCAAGCTGATTTGGACCTTTTGGACCGAAAAACCAGGAAACTAATGACAATGCACTACAGTTTACATCCACGTGGTGATACTGATAGACTATATCTGCCCCAAAAATCAGGTGGCAGAGGATTATTACAAGTAAAGCAAACAGTTGAAGAAGAAAAACATGCACTGGCTGATTATTTAAAAGAAAGTCAAGAACATCTATTAATCGAAGTAAAGAACAAAAATCTACTGAAGGCCCAACAGACGAAAGAAGAATACAGAAAAGATGTGATAAAATCAAGAATGGAGAGTTGGCAGAACAAAGCACTGCATGGCCAATTTCTGGAAAAAATAAAATATAAAGTGGACAGTGAACAAACTTGGTTATGGTTAACAACAGGTACATTAAAGAAAGAAACAGAGTCACTAATCCTGGCTGTGCAAGAACAAGCTATCCGCACAAATGCCATTAAGGCCAAAATCGAAAAATCCTCTGATGATGCCAAATGCAGACTTTGCAAAGAAGCTGATGAAACTGTTGATCACATACTCAGCTGCTGTAAAAAAATCGTGCAGACTGATTATAAATTGCGGCACAATTCAGTAGCACAAATGATCCATTGGAATTTGTGCAAAAATTATAATATTAAAACAGCAACAAACTGGTGGGAACATCAGCCTGAAAAAGTCACCGAAAATCAGATGGTCAAGATCTTGTGGGATTTCCGTATACAAACCGACAAAATACTGGCGCATAACACACCAGACAGCACACTGGTTGAGAAAAATAAGGTCACAATCATAGACATCGCAATACCAGGTGATAGCAGGGTCGCCGAGAAAGAACATGAAAAAATCGCAGGATACCAGGACTTAAAAATCAAAATTCAACGACTATGGCACAAACCAGCAGTGATAATTCCAGTGGTAATTGGCACACTGGGTGCTATACCAAAAGCACTGGAATTACATTTAAAACAGTTAAAAATTGACAAAATCACCACCAGTCAAATGCAAAAAGCCGCACTGCTTGGATCTGCATGCATATTACGAAAATACGTTATGACGTCCTAGGCCCCTGGGTGGGGCCCGACTAGTAACCAATGCCAAATCCGGCGAAACAACTGGCCGCTGTGATACAATTGTATTATAATAATAATAAAGAATTAAGTTAGATTCAGTTAAGTCTTGATTACTAGGGGGGGAAATGATAGGATGTAGGATATAGTCAAATAAAGGAGGAATAATGAATATGTATGTATGTATGTATGTATGTATGTTTGTATGTATGTGTATGTATGTATGTATGTATGTAGATAGATAGATAGATAGATAGATAGATAGATAGATAGATAGATAGATAGATATAGATATAGATATAGATATAGATATAGATATAGATATAGATAGTGTCACAACCCCTGGTATGCCCCAATTATGGGAGGAAGCTAACTGCTTCCATTCTCTGTCCATCGGCTCGTCACAAGAGACCATCCAGACAGAAACCCAATATTTTTACTGTTGCCTTTGTTACAAATGTGTTGTATTTGTGCTGATAAATAAATAAAGGGAGACTAGTATAGAACTATTTCAAGCTATTTATCTCTCATCAGCTAGCCATACCCTTACTGGGATTCGAACCTGTGCTATATTACATCTTAGGCAGATGTTTTAACCATTAAGCCACAGGTCCCCCTCCTTATCAGCTTAAGCCAGGGAGATAGGTATATATTTAGTGTCACAACCCCTGGTATGCCCCAATTATGGGAGGAAGCTAACTGCTTCCATTCTCTGTCCATCGGCTCGTCACAAGAGACCATCCAGACAGAATAGTAAATGAAATGCCAGTATGTGGTTATGTATTAAATCTTGGTATATTTTACGATGAAGGACGTTTAAACAACTATAGTCAAATGAAAATGGAGGTATGATGACGGTAACATGTATAAATATCTGAGTTAAAATACTTGAGTTAATATGAATTATGCTTGATGACTGTGGAAGAGATGCATGAAAGTCTTTTGTAACCAACTGATACACTTCCTATAGTATGTAAAAAAGGAAGATTTTATGTGTTGTGTTTGTTTTGAAAATAAAAAATAAAAAAAACTTTTTAAAAAAAATCTGGCCTCTAGCAGTTGTAGGAAGTCATCTACACCTTGCAGTTGGGGAGCTCTCCTCTTGTGGAGGGCTGCTAGCCATTCCCTTGCTTCTCCCTCTAGTCCCTCTGTGATAGTATTCACTATGGCTCTGGGGGATGAGTAGAGGTGTCCATAGCATTCCAGGTGGGTCTCAGCTGAGTCAAGGAATAGGGCTAACTGGTCTGAGTCCCCATCAAACTTTCCTTTGAACTGGAGCGGTTCAATCAGCAGTGCCCTTCCCATCTCCTGTCGGCCTCTATGCTTGCGTTTGATATGTCTGAAGATACTCCTCAGTTCTAGTTCAGAGGGAGGGGAGAGGTTGTCTGCCCTGGGCAGTCTGCCTGCTACATGGGAGAGGCACTGGCTTCATCTTCCTTTTAATGGATGGAGAACGGAGGCTGCATTCACGTATGCTTTTTGTCACCTCAAGAGGATCCACTGCTCCTCCCCTCTCTTTTGGCATACATAATGGCCTTTCTTCATGGAGGGTGACCCAGGTAAATTCCTCCCTCCGTTGCTCTATGGAGGGCCGAGGGAGGACCTTGATCAGATTTCTTGAAGTGAGTTCCAGCTTGTCACCCCTGAGGAAGTGGACAAGGCCATGGGAGCGATGAGTGCCTCCACCTGCTTACTGGACCCGTGTCCCTCCTGGCTGGTCTCGACCAGCAGGGAGATAACATGAGGCTGGCTCCAGAGGATCGCGAACACATCTCTGCAGGAGGGATCTTTCCCGCAACCTTTGAAAGAAGTGGTGGTAAGACCCCTCCTTAAGAAGCCTTCTCTGGACCCAGCTATTCTTAAAAATTATCATCCAGTCTCCAACCTCCCTTTTTTAGGAAAGGTTGTTGTTCTGTCCCCCCTTCTCCACTCATTAACAGACGGCAGCCAGACAAACGTAAAAGGAACTCTCTTTATCAGTCCTTGGCTCAAACTGGCTACGAGCCCAAAATAAACCTAATTAAAGTCTCTGCCTGAAGATAACGGAATGCAAAGCAAATCTCTCTTATGGCAACTAAAGGTGAACAAAAAGAAAGCAAAGCACTTCTTCAAATGTCTCTACGAATCAGGGTTACAGAAATCAAATCACTTCTCCAAGTGTCCATCCAAGAAACCACGACCGAGGATCAATGAGCGTTGAACGCACGAATGAACGTTGACTCCTGCAACCAGGGCATGGCACCATCCGTCCTTTTATCCCCAGAAGATGCCCCTAATGAGCCCCAGCTGCATTGTTAATCTTGCATCCCGAAAAGACTCACAGAAGACTGCTGCTGAGTCACAACACTATCCCCCACCGCAGGGCCCTTTCCCCGGGTTCCGATGGTCTGGATGCGGTTGGAATGACTTGTCCACAAGAGGGCCTACACCCATTTCCTGTGGTGCCTTTTTCATGAGTCCCAAACCTCTGCAGGAATAGCCCCCTTGAATCGGAACTCCCTAGGTATCCGGTGGCCACCATGTTTCCTTCTGCCCTTCACGGCATTGACACCCCATTGGCTTCCTATCGGTCTCTGAACGCGCTTCAAGGTGCTGGTTATCACCTTTAAAGCCCTACATGGCCTAGGACCCGGATATCTGTGAGACCGTCTTCTGCCACATACCTCCCAACAGCCGATAAGATCTCACAGGATGGGCCTTCTCTGGGTGCTGTCGACCGGACAATGTCGACTGGCGGCTCCTCAGGGGAGGGCCTTCTCTGTAGCTGCTCCGACCCTATGGAACAACCTACCCCCAGAGATCCAGACCCTTCCCACTCTCTCGGCCTTCCGAAAAGCTACTAAAACCTGACTATTCCGGCAGGCCTGGGGCTGTTGACCTCATGAATGAGGTCCAGCCCCGCCTAGATTGAGTACATGATGTTTTTCTTTTTTAATCTGCTTTTTCCCTATTTTTAATTTTTATCCTTTTTAGAGTTTGTATTCTGTAAGCCACATGGACTCCTTCGGGATTGGGCGGCATATAAATTCATTAAATTTGAATTTGAATTTATGGAACTTCCCAGGGGCTCCATTTGGGGCTTTGGGGCCCTGGCTTGATTCCCTTCCACTTTTCCCAGCTCGCTTAGGGCCTTTCCCTTTTTCTTGGCAGAGGGGTGGGGGCTCAGCTTTAGCTGTTTTAGGGGTTGCATACTCATCTCCTCTTGCTTCGCCCATCTCGGCTTTGATGTCTGAGATCAGGCTGCATGCCAGCGGCAATCAGGCTCTGTTCAGATAGCTGGCCTTTTGCCATGGTCTTCTGAGTTCCCCCTCAGCACCCCCAATATTTAAAAGCAAAGAAATGTCTGTCTGTAAAGTTTCCCAATGATGCCGTAATGAACACATAATAAGAGCCAATGTTTCTTTTACAGAAACTAATGATTTATTAACAGCTTCATTAGGCAAGATTTATTTGCAGACATTTCTTTCGCTTTGTCTATCGGCTTCTGTTCCTTTCATCCTCTCACTCTGTGTCATAAATCATGTTGACCAATAAATCCACCCATCTCAAATCAGCTACTGTAATCTGAGATCCAGCTCCGCCAACGGTATGCATGGAATGTCAACATGGAAGTTGACACTTGCTTTCGTATCCATGGATCTATTAATAGAGGAAGGAAGAAATTGACACTGCTGTTCAAATATTCTAAAGCACACATTTTTTTACATCAGGGACAAGGAATGAATGAACTTCTATCATGTTTCCCTAGTGGCACGTACTGTTAATAAATTGATCATATTTGGATTAGATCTAAAGAAATACATATCTTGCTTCTTTTCAAAATGACTACAGATTATGTGTACACACATATCTGCTCATGATAAAACTGCCTTCTTTTCCACTAGATTTCTTTCTCTTCTCTCTGCCTCCCTCTTCTCTCCTTCTCATGCACGCACACACACTCACACCGAAATTGTTCAATGGCCATTCAATCTAGTTTAATCTTCACTAATATCATGATGCTTTGTTCCAATTGGAACAAAGTGTTCCAATTGGAACTCTAAGAATTCCTAAATTCCAATCATCATCTGAAAATTCTGGGAGTTCTAGTCTCATAATTTGCAAACATCAGGTTGGAGAAGATCCCTTCACACAGATATAGAACAGTAGAAGTGAAATAGATAAACTCTTTCCATCTCTGAATAGACCTGTCAGCCTCTGCTTTGCTGCTGCTTTGGCTGCCATTGAAACGGGGAGGGAGGGCATGGTATTTGGGAGGGGAATCATTATGTGCTGGAGGAGTGTTTTAGAAGCTGTCCTGATCATCTATTTGCGCATGTGGAGAAAGGGAGTTTCCCGCCAAGGCTAACTGTCCAGCATTCTACCCTGATGATGCTTTTTGAAGATATCTCCCACCTGACAGTTGGGTGAATTATTATTGGACTATGGAATGGGGTGCCAAGGAGAGGGGTTTGAACTATACATGATATCTATTGCTTTCGCGCCAATTTACCCAGACTCAGCTTTGCTTCGCTACTTATCGTTTGTAATTAGTAAAAGTACACTTAATTTCAAGAATGGAGTTGAGTGGTTTCTTTCCTGATTATTAAATAAGCAGCACCTGACAAGACCATTAAACTTATTGTGTAATTCAGAAAAGATCAGAAGTTCTCATACCAATTTCATCATTAAGATGAAGAATTTTTATTAATGTAGGCATGTTGATTTCACCTCTCATCTTTGCATCTTTGCACCTAATTCCACGCAAGATACTACCATATATTTTTAAAAGCCTGTAAATACCATTTCTATAGTGAGCAAAGGGATGTCTGTTCTTGCCATTTACTTCAAAGGAGGAGCGTTAGCTAGCATTACCCTTTAAAGTCCTTTTACACAAATTTATGAGTTAAGATACACAATCATACTTATTGCTTTTTCTATATAAATAGCATTTGCATACTCAAATGTTTCCATTTTGTCTCATATGATTATATGTAAGGATATTAGAATTTTAATATCCATTCCAGTCTATATCACTTTATACAACTTCAATTATCATAATGAATTGCCTTAAACCTATAATGTTGTCTATATAAGCATAAAATGTATTCAGCTTGAAAATTAGAACTACAGAAAAGCAAACTACAAAATAATAAAATACTGTGTCTTTCACCCTACTTACTTTCAACCAAACAGAGTCTTCCTGAAAATATTGAAAAATGCAAATTGTTTTGGAAGAATTGCTACTATGGTACAGTTTTCTCAAATTTCTTTTTTTTCCCCTCAGACGTCTAAGAGCTCAGTCCCTGGAATGGTATTACAATAATGTGAAAAGTCGCTTCAAGCGTTTTGGAAGTGCTAAAGTTCTGAAGAATTTATATAGAAAACATCGTTTGGAAACTGGAACTTGCTGTGACATACTAGGTAGAGAGAAAAATAACAGAGATAATAATTTCTTTACCATGAATACTCATACAAATGCGGGGCAAAATTTTTACCTATGGTGCAGTGATCAATGTATTATTATTGTATCTCAGGAAAAAAGAGAGAGCCAAGCATTGTATATGAAGGTTGGCATCTTGTGTCATCATGCAAATAACATTGCTCTGGAAGTGCAAGATATAGCACTTAGACTTATATACAGCTTCACAGTACTTTACAGCACTGTCTAAGCAGTTTACACAGTCTGTATATTGCCCCCAACAATCTGGGTCCTCATTTTACTAACCTTGGAAGGATGGAAGGCTTCACCAACCTTGCATGCAGTCAACAATCAGCAGAAGTAGTCTGCAGTACTGCAATCTAAGCACCACGTCACCTCAGCTCTTCTCAACAATTGAGCCCAAAATTTATGTTGCTAAGTGAGGCATTTGTTAAATGTTTGCCCATTTTATGACTTTTCTTGCCATAGTTGTTAAGTGAAACTTTGCAGTTGTTAAGTTAGTAATATGGTTGTTGAATTTGGCTTCCCCATTGACTTCACTTGTCAGAACATCGCAAAAAGTAATCACATGACCCCTGAACACTGCAATCATCATAAATGCAGATCAGTTGCCAAGGACCTAAATTTTGATCATGTAGCCATAGGGATGTTGCAATGGTCATAAGTGTGAAAAACAGTCATAAAACACTTTTTTCAGTGCCATAGTAACTATTGTAAGTCGAGGACTTCCTGGGAAATAAATGCAGAAACTCATGTTCAGTTCTTGGAGGTGCCTTGTTTTTAAACATCAATTAATGCTTTATAATTCTAATTTTAAAATATTTTAGTTAGGGTACAGATTAGAATTCTGTAATATATGTATAAATATATTAACTGACATAAATTGATGGCTATACATAATAGAACATATATTATTTTCTTAATTACAAACAGTTCTTGGAATTTCTCACTTGTAATATTCTGTTTTTATTGAGCCGTTTCCATTTATAGAAGTCAAATGTGCAATAATGTGTATTGGCAGACTTCACAAATGGTTGTGATTCAGCCACTGTTGGTCACAATATTTTGGATAAAGAACTGTGTCAGAAAATGTCTCATTGGTCATTTTAAGAAACAAGGAAGAAGGAAGAATAAACCAAGAGCTAAGCAAGATTGCATTTTGGTTGCAAAGTGTATTTCCCTTTTTCATCAAATATGTGGGAGACACCTAGTAATTTAGTTTATGTGCCTATGAAGCATGACCTTTTTATTCTTTCAGACAAGGCTTCATTTAATTTTCTGATTTGTGTGAGAGACCTCCTCTTACACAAATTTACATAAACAACTCTTTTCATTTTATTAACAACTGTTTCTTTTTTAATTCTTCCCAGAGCAAGACAATAATAATATTGTCTACTTCTTCCATTTGAGCAGAAGAGTGATTAAACACCTCGCTTTGCATGAAATGACGACCTTTAAAATTCATTATGTCGTATTTTTGTGCAATCCCTTTTTCTTAAATTCATGTTTTATCTTTTATGTCAGTCAACAATATTTAAATCATTGATGGACCCAATGTTGAGATTTGCGTTTATTCATAGCTATAGTGTATTTCTGAAGAAATTACAGGGATTTATACCTTTTTTTAAAGGCGGGTTTAATGCTGTCCCTTTGGGTGATATTGGAATTACATCAGGGATTCCTAAACAAATGTTTCTGTATATATTAGTATTCATTTTCCAGAATTGCCAGGCAATCATATTAGCTAGGAATTATAGGAGGTGAAATGCAAAACATGTGGGATGGTGGTCTGGTAATTACAGGCCAGTTCTAAAGAGAATTCTTCTATCTATATGTTATATATTGATAAATTGGAAAGTATCTTTTCTTTTCTTTCTTTTCTTTCTCTTCCTTTCCTTTTTTTTCTTTTTCAGAAGCAGGACATTTTTATGAAGGAACCACAGTAAATGAAGAAAACAAATGTAACAGTGATTCGGTTTTCTACAAAAACACAGAGGGTAGATATTTAAATTTTACTGTTATTTTTATCTGTAAATAAAATATCTGAATTGCGGTGAAATAACATAGGATTAATATATGTCATTAGTGGCAATAACGTAAAACATATTTATTTTCTTGTGCATATTTTTCTTTTCACCATATCTCACTTTTTTCCTATGAAAACATAGTAAGTTTTGTACACTGAATAAGAATAGATGTCAATACTGAACTGAATTTGCTAGAGGCCATTTTCCTGTGCCACACTGTATGGGAGTGGGGGGAGGATGCATTGCTAGACACAACATTGAACTTTCTCATGAGAATCAATGTCATCTCCCAGGTGATGGAGGGGGAAGGAGAAGAGTGCCAGAGGATCCCCGCCAATTTATTTGATTGGCCAACGTGGCCAGTGACACTGGGGGGAAGGGATGATTACTGATTTTAATTATGCTGAAACTGCAATAAAGATTCAGAGTTGGTTTTCAACCAAGTGTGCTGATATGATTTACCCCATAAAGAAGTTGTTTGAGGGAGCATCTAACCTCAGAATCCTGATTTGCTTGGGTTCATTACCTTGACATTAAACCAACTCTGCTAAATCCTGCCCTGAAGAATGGACAACTCCTGGGGTCCTGCACGCTGCCAACAGCTCCAGGAGTATGAAGAAGACTCAGGAAAGATTTTGAAGTGGAAAAGAAGGGAGAGATCGTGGCCAACCCCAGGACAGTCTCAGCGGGAATTGTAGGCCAAAGGTCCAAGTGGAACAGACAGAGCAGTAAGCAGTTCGAGAGAATGCCATAGCCACCATGGACCTCTACTATGTGGAAGGAGAGCTGGTTCATAGAAGGGTACTGAAAGTGGAACAGACAGAGCAGTAAGCAGTTTGAGAGAATGCCATAGCCACCATGGACCTCTACTATGTGGAAGGAGAGCTGGTTCATAGAAGGGTACTGAAAGCTGCTGAAGTGGAATTCCACTTGAGGTCCCCCTGGTCACCAACCGATTTGTTCTTGAGAGAGCAGTGGAATGGGATGACCAGAGGAAATGGAAGTACCTGGGCACCTTCCATAACCCATCAGTCGAACAGCGGAGGATAAGATTTGATCGCAGGGAAATCCAAGGTGTGGAGCTGATGAACCGCCCTCGAGCACTGATGGTGCCTGCAACCTGTTTATTCCCGCTAGCCTCAACTCACCGAAGCCCAAGTCTGACCTGGATGGCAACAAGCCCTCCTTCTGGGCCATCAAAGCCAGCTTTGAGATGCAGTCCCCCACAGCAGCAAGGAGTGATGAGCCCTAGCCCATGACGGAGTCCTCCTCCCCAATAGCAGCAGGCTGTGAGCCATGGGGTCCAGCCATGGACCCACCTGGGTGGTTGGGTTATCCACCATGGCCCTATTACCCAATGCAGGGGTGGTTCCCTGACCTGTAGGGACTTCATCCCTCCTCCACACCCTGTGGACCTGTCACAGATGAAAGCTACATTTGATGAGATCCAGAGAAATTGGCATTCTTTCCCAACTCAAAGGTGTAGGCCCACCTGGACCATTATGCCCCTGGCTGCTCATTGGAGGTGGAGATGGTGAATGCTATGGCCGCAAACGTGGAGGAGGAAGCCTCAGAATGGGTGACTAGACTCCACAATGAAGACACACTAGAACTGGGGAATATCAATGTTTTCCTGGAGGAATTGAGGGCCAGATTTGAAGATGAATTCCAAGCACTACAGGCTGAAACGGAGATTCAAGAAGTGAGGCAAAGGGGCCTACAAGCAAAGGAATATATCCGAGAATTCCTCAGAGTGGCTGGAAAATTGAGACATTGACCAGACCAATTGCTGGTCTACCACTGCAAAGAAGGGCTTGACCAGGAGCTGCCCCAGCCCTGCATCTACCGAGGAGTCCCCAAGTGGACCCAGCACTGATACTGGATAGCAATCATGCTGGATCTTGAGCTGAAACAGTATAAAAGGAAGGGAGCATCTGAGACGAAGCTAAAACAGAGCCAGGAGTGGCGCCAGTTCGGATGATGGACGACCACACCTATGGTCATGGAATCCCCTCCTGTCATGCCCCAAACACCCATCAAGTGCTTCAGGTATGGCCAGCAGGGCCACCAGGCAGCCAAGTGCTTAGCACCCACATGCCAACCAAAGAGTAATCCACCAATCACAACCAAGCCAAAGAAACTGCAGATAGGGGCCAAGTAAAACTAAACCTGGCACGCCCAGGCTGTAGAAGTCGCCTCTCCCTCAAGTGAGGAAAAGGGAACTCCAGCCGAGAAAGGCCAATAACCCTTGCTCTATGACAGCAAGCATGAAAACGAACATGACTCGATGGTAAGTGAGGTCATTTGTCCCTTTGCTATCCCCACAAAAATCAGGGTATCCAAAGTACAAGGAGAGGTGGATGCCCTGATAGATTCAGGCTGCACCCATTGCCTAATCAGCCTGCCAACTGTGCTAAGATTGGGAATCTGAGCACAAAAACTGCTCCAGGCCATGAGATTTGAACAGGTGGATGGGTCACCAATAGGAGGATCCCCTGCAACACACCTAATTGAGCCAGTATGGCTAGAGATGGGCAAACACTGGGAGATCATTCGCTTTATAATAGTCCCAAAGATAGAGAAAGTGATCCTAGGGCTTTCCTGGTTGGACAAATGGGGCCCAATGATCTGATGGAAAGAGGGATGGAGGAAGATGAAGCTAGGAAGAGAGCCTTCCCTTCCCCAAAGAAATTTCAGGGGAGGGACTGCCTGCCAAACCCCTATCCAAATGAACAAAGAGTGGCTAAAGGAAACATCAGAAACCCCACTGGGCACTCAGTCAATCCCCAGGGAATATCGGGACCTGGCAGATGTGTTCAGCAAAAAGGAATGTTATATGCTTCCCCACCTCATTACTCCACTGACTGTGCAATCAAGGTCTTATCAGGAGCAAAGTTCCCCAAACCCGAGATTTGGGGTCATGACTCCAAGGGAGATGAAGGAACTGAGGAAGTACATAGTACATAGACCTAACCAAGGGATTCATTCATGTGCCAAGTCCTGCATAGCGGCCACAGTAGTATTTAAAGAAAAGAAAGTGATATCAAGTGAGGGTACCCAGGGAAAGTGAAGGCTATCTTGGAATGGCAACCCCCTCAAACCTATAAGCAACTGCAGAGCTTCCTAGGCTTTGCAAAAAAATTTGTATAGTAATTTTTTTATTTTTTTTATTTTCATAACATAATCACATGTATACTATTACATAGCCAGCATCGTTTTGTATTGTTAAATGTTTACATCAATTCATCTTACCATCTATTCCCAAAACACAATTATTTAGCTCTTCTGCTCTCCGTACACCATATTTGTCCTTATTTTCTTCTCCCTCTCTCTCCTCCTCCCTTCCTCCTTTCTTCCTTCTATCCCCCTTCCCTACTGTACTTCCTATTCCTCTCTCCTCCTCCTCTCCCACCTTTCCACTGCTCATTTCCCTCCTCCTCTTCCCCCTCCTTGCCCTCTTTCCTATTCCTCTCTTCCTTTACCTCTCTCTTTTTCTTCCCACTCTTCATCTCATTTACTTGGTGTATTTCAGCTTCTGAGCAAGTTCCATTTTATGTTGATGGTATTTATAGTTCCTTTTCAATATACATATTTAATTTTGACATCCTTTCTTGAAAAAGAAAAATAGAGCAAAAAAGTGTGTGTGTGTGTGTGTGTGTGTGTGTATGTGTGTGTGTGTGTGTGTGTGTATGTATGTATGTATGTATGTATGTATGTGTGTATATATATATATATATATATATATATATATATATATATATATATATATATATATATATATATATATATATATATATATATATATATATATATATATATATATGAGAGAGGGAGAGAGAGAGAGAGAGAGAGAGAGAGAGAGTCATGGTACTTTTAAACACCATCACCACGTCTAATTTTGGTCAAGAGCTAGACCTGGTTACAATTCCTAGCTCTTCTCATCATCTTTATATAATTATACATCCTTACGCACCCCCAATTTGTGATTCTGTCTTTAAATCTCAGTAATTTCTCATTGTAGATATATTCCATGTTCCCTCTCTATTTTTCCTTATCTTGGATTAAATTATCCTTAAATTATCTATAAATGACAAAACGCGCTGTTCAATGTTCATTACAATTCCCTTAATCTATTATGTAAAATAACAAGCAGTGAACATCTCACTTTATTCATCATCTTAAAAGTTCTCTATATATCCATCTGTCATATATTTTAACTCATGTTTAGTTATCCTTCTGTTGTCATTTTAATTATAGCAATAGCAATAGCAGTTAGACTTATATACCGCTTCATAGGGCTTTCAGCGCTCTCTAAGCAGTTTACAGAGTCAGCATATTGCCCCCAACAACAATCCGGGTCCTCACTTTATCCACCTCGGAAGGATGGAAGGCTGAGTCAACCCTGAGCCGGTGAGATTTGAACAGCCGAATTGCAGAACTGCAGTCAGCTGAAGTAGCCTGCAGTGCTGCATTTAACCACTGTGCCACTTCGGCTCTTGATTATCATGTAAAAAAGTGAAGCACAAACCTCTGTTTTACAACCTCCCTATATCAGTTTAATATTTATCCATGTTCCATATATTTTGGGCTTAGCAATTACATTTTATTGTCATATTTAGGAATAAAACCCTTATCTTGCTTTGTATTTTCCCATATCTAAATATCTGATTTTTTCCTAGTAAGACTTTTGTCCACTTCTCTGTTCCCGTCTTCTTCCTTTTCTTTGTTTTAACACCTCCAATCCCACCAATTTTCCCCAGGCCCCCCTCACAAAAATATTTTATATTTCTCTTTGTTGGGACATAGCTTTCTGTTTCAATTTTCCTTATGCCACTAACAACCTTCAAAATCACTTTTGCCTGCTTCCCCCCCCCCCCTTTTGTTGGGACACCTCCTCTTTGCAGTTTTCCCTATAACAATTCCAAGACTGATGGAATTTTTTGTCTGCTTTTTATTTTCCCCCATTTCTCCCCCTTCACTTTGTCCCCCTTCTTCTTCTTCTTTGAATTCTTCTTTAGATCTCTGCTTCTCTGTGTTCAAAATTCTGTTTGGCTTGATTTTAATGATTTTACTGTTTTATGCATATTTTTGTAATTTCACATAGTTCTTCTAATTCCTAAGTTTCCATGATGTCCAGTTTCAAAGTTATAGTTGGTTATACAATCCTTGTTTCAATGTTCTAGTCCACCTTAGATTTATCTACTTCAACTGCTGTGGAAAAAAAGCAATGGGAGCCATCTTAGTCTTTTGTTCTTCCTTAATATCCAGTTCCAAAATTGCAGTTAGTTGTACAAATCTTATTTCAAAATTCTGGTCCACCTTAAGTTTGGTTAATCCAACTTCTTTAAAACTGGAAGAGAAGCTAACGCCATCTTAATCTTTTGCAGCAGAGAGAGTAGAAGAGAGAAAAAAACCTTCATATTTCCCAGGTCCGATATTTATTCTTCTTTCCTTTAATAACTGCTCAAAATAAATCACTTGTAATAAATTTGTAATCAGCCAAAAGTTCTTCTCTGTCTTCTGCTTTTCCAAATTCTGATTTATGGCAGTTGATTAATTAAAACTTCCCGCACAGTCAAAGTTAAATTATCTATTATCAGTAAGAAGACATGCTTTTTTCTTAATTATATTAGTTGGAAGTAATTCAAACAAAGTAAAAGTATTGGTTTCTGTTTAAGATCCAAAACCAAATTTGGAGTTTATAATTGAGTGTGTTGTGTCCTGGCCAGCAGATGGCGCTGTGCAAGGCACCTCTGATTGGCCAGGATGCGCCTGCTTCTTGGTGGGAGAAACCCTGCACTCCCATTGGTTCCCCATCTGACAGCTCCTTGTATAAATAGCTGTCAGATGGAGGTTTGGTTGCCTGTTGCTTGTCTTAAGTTCTGTTCGAATAAACTGTTCTAGTTGCTGTTAACCGGTCTCCTCAGTCATTTACCTCAGAACGCAAAACTGGCGATGAGGACTGGAGAACCGGATCCTTATTGCATGCCTCCCATGGATGCCGCTACTGTTTTTGCGCCATTCAGGCCAGAGTCTGAGGCATGGGATGCGTTCTTGGAACGCTTTGAATGTTTTCTTCTCGCCCATGACCTCATGGACCTGTCAATTGACAGGAAACGCGGCATTTTCCTTCACTACTGTGGGGCTGAGATGTTCACTACAGCTTGAGCTCTCTCCGCGCCCTCCCTGGTCTACTCTGTGCCTTGGGACCTGCTCCTGTCTTGGCTTAAGCTCCAATACGAGCCCGCGCCCTCCCGTTATGTGCGGCGCCAGTTCTCCCGCCGCTGTGTCCAGAAAGAAGGGCATTCCATCAGCCAATACGTGGCTACCTTTTGGGCTACAGCCATTAACTGAGTTTTCTGATCTGGATGATGCTCTTTTGGAGCAATTTATTTATGGCCTCAGAGACGTCCATCTACACCGTCGCATCCTCTCACGTTCCGAACTGACACTTAAGATTGCAGTTGATGATTCCTGTGCCTATGAAATGGCTGATTGGTCCACACCCAATCTCTGCCATTTCCCTCCAGCTACTTTGCCTCAGGTTCCTGCCAACTCTGTCTACCACCAACAAGCCTCTGACGTTTTCCAGGCTGAGCTCGATCTAGCCATTGACCACCTGCAGGCTCTTGCGCCTAAGGACGGCCGTTCCTGCCTCAGCTGTGGCGGCCGGCATGCCCGATCTACTTGCTGGTTCCACATCGCTGTATGCCGCAAGTGTGGCAAGAAGGGACATTTGGCTTCCATCTGCAAGTCCGCCCTGCCGGACCAACGCCCAACCAGCCTGCCTGCTGCTGCCTACCGCTCTCAGGCCCCTCCTGCTGCCCGCCACCAAAACTGCCTTTCTGTAGGGGATGCGGCCGACACTTATCCTGAGTGGCTGGTTGACTCAGCCTCTTCCTCCTCCCTCGGGGCTCGGGGTAAGCTCCATCTCCACATCCTCCTGGACGGACGGCCCTGCTCTATGGAGTTGAACACTGGCTCTGCTAGGTCCATTATGTCCTGGGACTCCCTTCACACTCTCTTGCCCCGTTACCAGAAGAGCCAACTTGTGCCCGCCCGCTGCCATCTCCATGACTACCAGGGCAACCCTATCTCCCTGTTGGGCTGCGGCCATTTCAGGGTTTTTTATGGCAACTTCAGCGGCCGCCTCCCACTCCTTATTGTAAAAAGTCCCTTAGCCTCCCTTCTGGGGTTGGATTGATTTCGGGCTTTGGGGCTGTCTATTTCTGGAGTCCACTCGATCTCTCCTTCCCCGCCTCTAGGGGATGACCTCTCCTCCCTCTTGTCCGAATTTGCAGATGTTTTCCCCCCACTTTGGGCTGCTATACTGGTACCCCTATTTCCCTCAGCCTTGACCCCACTATTGCTCCTATCCGTTTGAAGGCGCGGCACCTTCCCCTGGCTTTAAAGGCTAAGGTTGACGCGAAGCTTGATAAGCTCCTCGCCCAGGGCGTTTTGGAGCCGGTGGATTTTGCCCCCTGGGAAACCCCCATTGTAGTTCCCATGAAAGCCGAGGGATCCATTAGGATCTGTGGTGATTTTAAGTCCACCGTCAATAAGGCCCTGCAATTGCACCCCTATCCGGTGCCAGTTGTTCAACATGTCCTGCACACCCTAGGCAAGGGTAAAATTTTTGCGAAACTTGATTTGGCGCAGACGTATCAATAGCTGCCTGTTGATGCTGCCTCCACGGCTGCACAGACAATTGTCACGCACCATAGGGCTTTCAAATATAAGCACCTTCAGTTTGGGATTAGCGTGGCCCCTGGCATTTTCCAGGGCCTCATGGAGCGTTTGCTCCATGGCATTCCTGGGGTCACCCCATATTTTGACGATGTCCTGATTGTCGCTGACGACAAACCAGGGCTCATCGAAATACTGCGGGCAGTCTTGCGGTGTTTCCACGCCGCTGGCCTCCACTTAAAAGCCTCCAAGTCCCAATTAGGGGTGCCTGCTGTGCCTTTCCTTGCCTATTGGATAGACCAGGCCGGCATCCATCTGGCCCCCTCCAAGATTGAGGCCATCCTAGCTGCTCCTATCCCTTCCAACAAAGTTGAGTTGCAGGCCTTCTTGGGCCTCCTCAACTTTTATTCTGCCTTCATCCCCCATAAGGCTTCTCTCGTGGACCCTCTCCACCAGCTGCTGGACAGCTCCACTCCCTGGGTTTGGACCATCCATGAGGCTCATGCGCTCATGGCTGTCAAACACTCTTTGACCTCCCCGCCCGTCCTAGCTGAATTTGATAAGCACCTGCCCTTACTCCTCGCTTGTGACGCCTCCCCCTTTGGGGTCAGGGCTATGCTGAGCCACGCCTACCCTGATGGGTCGGAGGCTCCCCTTGCTTTTTACTCCCGCACCTTATCCAAAACTAAGCGAAATTACAGCCAGTTGGATAAGGAGGCACTAGCCTCCGTTGCGGGGTAAAAAGGTTTCACCATTATCTCTATGGCCGTCCCTTCACCATCCTCACCGACCATAAGCCATTGCTGGGGATTCTTGCTGGCGACGGCCTACTCCCCCTATCATTTCCCCCCGCATGTCCCAGTAGGCCGAGTTCTTAGTCTCCTATTCCTACTCCCTTCTCCACAAGACCGGCCGCTATATGGGGCATGTGGACACTCTGAGCCGCTGCCCTTTGCCTACCTTGCTTGATGACCCTGCCCTGACTAACTCCATTTGTTTGATTGAGGATCTCCATCTGCCGATGTCATCCTCTGATATCGCACTGGCATCCCTCTCTGACCCTGTCCTTTAAGCTGTCATCGACGCTGTCCGCTGGGGCTGGCCTGCCAGCTCTCCAGACCCTACCCTCTTTCCCTTCTTCCGTCGCTGTACGGAACTCTCTGTGCTCCAGGGCTGCCTCCTTTGTGATGGCCATGTGGTCATTCCTTCCTTCCTCCACCACACTGTCCTCACCCGCCTCCATGAAGGGCACCCAAGCATTGTCCGCATGAAAAGCCTCGGGCGGAGCTATGTCTGGTGGCCCTCCATGGATGCGGACATTACAGCCTGGGTTCAGGCTTGCCCGGCTTGCCAGCAGGTGCAGCCGGCACCTCCTGCCACCCCACACCGGGACTGGGAGCTGCCCCATGCCCCATGAAGTCAGCTGCATGTCGACTTCCTGGGTCCTATTGAGGGTCTCACTTTGTTTATTGTCGTGGATTCATGGTCCAAGTGGGTTGAGCTCTTCCCCATGAAGAGCACAATCTCTGGAGCCACCATCCGCGTCCTTGAATCCCTATTCACCACCCATAGCCTTCCGGATGTATTGGTCTCGGATAACGGCCCCCAATTCTCCTCCTCTGAATTCCAACTCTACCTGTCTGGCCTCAGCATTTGCCATGGTCCTGTGGCCCTGTTCCACCCTGCGGGGAATGGCTTGGTGGAGCACGCTGTGCGCTCTGCCAAGGAGGCCCTCTGTCGCATGGCTCTGCTGCCCTGGTCTACCCAGCTCCCCACTTACCTATGTTTCCAACACACCACTCCTTGCCCTGTCTCCGGTAAATCCCCTGCAGAACTCCTTATGGGCCGCAAACTCCGCACTACTTTAGACTGTCTGCACCCCCACTACACCCCTTCCTCTATGTTCCAGCCTTCCCCCTCTCGTGCTTTTCTGGTGGGTGAGGGGGTGTTCACCCGGAATTTTGTGGGCAACCCAAAGTGGATTCCTGGCGTCATCTCAGACGTAACTGGGCCCTGTTCCTACAGGGCCCTACTTGGTGATGGGAGACATTGGCGGAGGCATGTAGACCAGCTTCGCCGATGAGTTGCAGGGAGGCCCATGGACCATCCAGCCATTCCTGAGACATCCAGCCCTAACAACGCCGCCTGCCGGCCCGACCAACAAACCACAACTAGCTCTGATGCTGCACAGCCCGCCTCGTTCTCGCCGGGACACTTATCTTTGCAAACTGGCGCCATGGCCAGGGTGGACCCTCCAGCATTGTTCCCATAGCCAATCCAACAGAGCAGAGATACTGGCACTCCTTCTTCGGCGGTGGCCACACCCTTACTGAGACGCTCTCAGCGCGTGCACAGACGCCCAGACTACTTCCACGAATAACAAACAAAGAGTTTCGGGGGGTGGGGTGTTACAACCCTCCACCTTCCTTTTCATTTGAAAAAAAAAAGTCCCTATCTGACCATCAATATTATTTATGTTCTCAAGATTTCTTTGCCTTTTCCAGGTGCAGTTTGTAGTTGTGGATTAAATAAATTCTCTTATCAGGTCTTTCATCTCTCCCAGTCTCCTCCTTCTGTTCGATTTGCTTGACAAAAAGCTAGCATCTTGTCAGCCATGTTGATGGCTGCCTCCCTGACTCTGATTCATAGGCAAGTCTCTAACCCACGAGGGATCTGTTGATTCCCTCAGGGTCTGATCAGATGCTGCCCTTCTTAAGTTCTGATTCAAAAGAATCTTCAGAGATGGTTTGTCAGACAGGGTTCATGTGAGACTCTTAAGAGCCCACACCTCCCACGTCTGTCCAGCTGGAGAACTTCCTGTCTTCTCAGGCTTTGCAAATTTTTACCCGCAATTCATCCCCTCATTTGCCAAGATAGCTCTGCCAATCACCAAACTGATGAAAACGGGGAGCCCCCTCAAGCCATGACCTGGTCAGCCACTAGAATGGACTATGGATTCCAGAGAGCATTTGAGGTACTCAAGCAACTGTTTGCAGAGGAACCAGTCCATAAGCACCCAAACCCTGAGGAACTGTTTGTCATCAAAGTAGATGTTACTGATGTAGCGATTGGAGGCAGTGCTCCTCCAGAAAAATCAAGATGGAAATCTGCAACCTTGTGCCTACACCTCTAGGAACTCACTGACCCTGAAAAGGCAACGGGCAGTGTGGGAAAAGGTGTTCTCTAGCCGATGGACCCTAATAACCTGGCACCAGTTTCTCAAGGGGAGTAAAGTGCCTTTTGAGGCCAGGACTGATAAAAAAAACCTGGAGACACTCAGAACCCCTTGGAAAAATTTTCCAAAACAAGTCCAATGGACTTTAACTGTTTCAATTTCACACTGAAGTACATCCCTGGGGGAAATATCCTAGCAAACACTCTGTCCCGAATGCTGCAATACAAAAGCAACAGGGAAGAAGTGATCAATGCCATCATCCCCCTCACATAAAAGGTAGCACAAGCCATTACAAGACAGCAAACCCGGAAAGCATCAGAACAGCTTTGGGAAGGCTTCCACCAGAAACTTAAAGTTGAGTTAAAAATCTGACTCCTGGCTGAAGTACACTTCCTCTCAGAGAGGAACTGACATGGAAGGGGTCTAAGTTGTACATTCCCAGCACCCTCCAGATTCAATTGCTACAGAAAAGCCATGATGTTAAACAAAGTGGCCATTTTGGATTCCTAAAAATATGACACCTGACCAAGAGACAATTCTGGTGGCTGGGACTATAGAAAGATATTGAGAGTTACATAAAAAGCTGTGCCATATGCGCGGCCATAAAAAAGAGGCAAGTGGCTGAGCCTTCACAACCCTGGGAAGAGATCACAATAGACTTTATAGTAGAACTCCTGGAAATGGGGCGGGGGGACATCATAATTTGGACCGTAACCAACCTTTTTTTCCAAACAGGTTCATTTTGTAGGCTGCTCTGGTCTCCCCTCAGCTCAGAAACTGGCCAGACTGTTCCTGAAACATATCTACTGGCTGCATGGAGTTCCAAGGCAAATCATTACAGATCGAGCGGTCCAGTTCACGGCAAAATTTTGGAGGGAGTTTGTAAGACTGATTGAGTCCTCCCAAGAACTTAGCTCAGCTTTTCATCTGAGTACAAATGGGGTGGCAGAACATACAAATGCAATGATAAAGCAGTATTTGAGATGTTATATTAACACCAGCAAACTAATTGGCAGACCTATTGCCATTTGCTGAAGTGGCATATAATAATGCAGTCCACAGCAGCACATGACTCATTCCCTTTAAGGTAGCTATGGATAGAATTCATTCCCATGCCAGAGCTTCCCTGAGAACCCCCGTCCACAGTCAACTTAACAAAGTAGGTGGGCTCACCACAAAATGCTTGGGGAAATGTGAAGAAGGCACTAGCCAAAGCTGCAGAAGCACAAAGGATACAGGCAGATAAGAGACATTCCCCCAAAAAACCATTTCACATAAGAGAGAAAGTTTACCTCTCCACCAAGTACTTAAAATTGAAATTTCCATGTAGAAAACTGGGTCCCAAATTTATAAGACTTTTCCCCATCATAAAAATCATCAACCCAATCAAGGTAGAACTAAAACTTCTATGCTGTTAGGGAGAGTGCATCCGGCTTTCCTCAGTAGCTTATTGAAACCGGTAATGAGATCAGCACTCCAGCCAGCTGAACAAGCTGCTCTGAATCTAATCATGGTGGAAGGAGAACCCCATTATGAAGTGAAAAAAAAGCTTAAGACTCTAGATTACAAAAGGAGAGGCTCAGTGCAATGGAAAGGCTACCTCCTTATCAGAAGCTACCTGGATGAAGTGCAAGGACATGAAGGCAGAAAGATTAATTAGAAAAATCCCATGAAAAGAACCCCCACAAATTGAAGAAGCACTTGTGGATGGGAGGGGTGGATAGAAGCAAGACTAAACTGTTTACATCAATGTTTTCCAGATATTTCTCGCCCATTAGGGGGAGTCAACACTGAACTGAACCTGCTAGAAACCATTTTCCTGGTTCATCATTGCCACATTGTATGGGAGTGGGGAGATTGGAATGCATTGCTAGACACAACATTGAATTTTCTCGTGAGAACCAAGATGATCTCGCAGGTGATGGAGGGAGGAGGAGAAGAGTGCCTGAGGAGCCCACCAATTTATCTGATAGGCCAACATGACTAGCAACAGTGGGGAAGGGGTGCTTATAGATTTTAATTATGCTGAAACTGCAAGAAAGATTCAGAGTTGGTTTTCAAGTGTGCTGATATGGTTTACCCAATAAAGAAGTTGTTTGAGGGAACATCTTGCCTCAGAGTCCTGATTTGCTTGGGTTTGTTAGTCAGAATCTTGACATTAGATTTGTGTACCCTCTAGAATGAATGACTTATGTTGCAAGTACTATTTATAGCATTCAACATTTTTTAATGAACATTGAAAACATTTTTGATGGATGAAATTTGTTTTACTGAGCTTCTGATATAATTGTTTTTAATGGCAATGTATTGGCACACACACTGTTTTGTAATCTAGTTAGCCATCTAATTATAATTAAAAAGGTTTCCATATTTTTTTGTGTTAAAAATAAAAATATTTGGGCACAAACTATCATGGTTGACTCTCTACACAGTCCCACTTGCAACCAGACAACTGTAACAGGAAGGGGGGGGGGACAGACGACATTGGAATGTAAGGGAGGTTTGGAAGGGAAATTTGGAATGCAAGTGTACTGACTGGAAGCCTGAGATGGACTCAACACTCAGGTCACTCAGCTGAGGAAGCCCGAGGCACACAGATCACTCCCAAAATAAAGATAGTGCAAATGAATCCAAAGGGGAAAGGGAGTTTTCCTATGCTCTTTTCGAGTGAATCATTAGAACTGGCTTTTCTACTTCTGTAACTACATGGAATCTTCAGTAAAGTTATATTCTTGGTTTAAAAAAAAGTCTCAGTAGTTTCCCTTGTTGAATAACCTAGTGAGACAGTTGACATTCACTGGCTAGAAGAAATATTGTATAATACTAAAATGGGAAAAAAAACTTTACTTGGTTTACAGCAATGTATTGTTAATGGAAGGATCTCTTTTTTGAGAAAGCAGTTGTAGACTTTCTATCTTAATTATCTTTTCCCTTGTATAAATGTCATGAATACTTTACCTTCCTTGCTTAGGACGTAGCATGTTAAGAACTGTTGCTGTAGCCTTGCATGTTGCAGAAGAAGTAATAGAAGAAGCTATTTCCAAGGCAGGGATATACAGTGACAGCTTGGTAAGAAAGATTTTTTTTTTCATTTAATAAAAAAAATATTCCTTCTAGTAGTATGCGTTTCTTGCTCAATTAGAAAAGGCAGTACATTTACAGGCCAATATTACTACAGTTTATTCTATTCCATTATTTTATTTTATTTCTTTTCATTTTTAATTATTTTACATTTTATCATATTAATCATTCATATACCATTTCCCTACTTCTCTTTATTATCACAGCAGCAATATTTATTTTTCTGCATTCTTTCTCCGAAGTATCCACAAGTAAAAGCAGGCAATATATTACCTATTCAAGAAACAAGAAACATACAAAAATCAAATATAATTTATTTTTAAAAATAATTGCTATTCCTGAAATATTTGGTTGAACAGATACGTGTTCAATTATCATTAAAAGAAGACATCAGGAAGATGAGCTGGAGTTTCCTTGGTGTTCAATAATTAGTACATAAGGAGAGTCTTCCCAAAAAATATATAATTCAAAAACAAATAAAAAATTGTTCAACTTTTATAAATGCATTTATACACAAATGTATATACATGCATACCTTATCTTCTACCAATGTGGCCATAGACAGGTGGACAAATCCTGGAATGTTTCAGACACACACACACACACACACACACACACACACACACACACACACAGACACTGAACAATTAAGCAGATCCCTTGTATTTATGTGGGTAATTGATTTAATTTTACAAAATGGGATTTGTTTTATAGTGTTTTTAAACGATTATGGCCATTTTAAAATTTGAATTTTTTGAGTATTAATGCTTACCTGCATATCTTTTTGAGGACAAACAGTATGAAGCTTGTTATTTGCAAGATCATAAAGAAGAACTGATAGAAGAGCTTGCTACCAGTATTGTCCAGAAGGTATGATGCAAGGATTGCACTGTTTAGATGAATTTATCATTAAGAATAATAATGTATGTCTTTTTAATATTAATTTGCATTTTACATAATTTATTACAAATTGTAAGTTCACAATATTTTTAATCACATTTAATCACTAGTAGTGGATTACATAGAATGTATTGGTTTATGCAAGGATTTCCGGCTTTAAGTTGATACTTTTGTTCTAATGAAGTATTTTGCCAAAAGTGGCGAAAATAATTTTTTATTTAAATTTTTTTTTTAATATTAAGCATAAAAATCCGATGTTTATATGAACAGTGTTCTGTCTGAGTACACTTGTTCTTGAGAAATAGCATTATTATACAATTGTATCACAGCGACCAGTTGTTTCGCGGGATTTGGCATTGGTTACTAGTCGGGCCCCACCCAGGGCCAGGGGCCTAGGACGTCGTAACGTATTTTTGTAATATGTGTGCAGATCCAAGCAGTGCGGCTTTTGGCATTTGACTGATGGTGATCTTGTCAATTTTTAACTGTTTCAAATGTAATTCCAGTGCTTTTGGAATAGCACCCAGTGTGCCAATTACCACTGGAATTATCACTGCTGGTTTGTGCCATAATCGTTGAATTTCAATTTTTAAGTCCTGGTATTTTGCGATTTTTTCATGTTCCTTCTCAGCGACCCTGCTATCACCTGGTATTGTGATGTCTATGATTGTGACCTTATTTTTCTCAACCAGTGTGATGTCTGGGGTATTATGCGCCAGTATTTTGTCCGTTTGTATGCAAAAATCCCACAAGATTTTGACCATCTGATTTTCGATGACTTTTTCAGGCTGATGTTCCCACCAGTTTGTTGCTGTTTTATTTTTGGACAAATTCCAATGGATCATTTGTGCTACTGAATTGTGCCGCAATTTATAATCAGTCTGCGTGATTTTTTTTACAGCAGCTGAGTATGTGATCAACAGTTTCATCAGCTTCTTTGCAAAGTCTGCATTTGGCATCATCAGAGGATTTTTCGATTTTGGTCTTAACGGCATTTGTGCGGATAGCTTGTTCTTGCGCAGCCAGGATTAGGGACTCTGTTTCTTTCTTTAATGTACCTGCTGTTAACCATAACCAAGTTTTTTCACTGTTCACTTTACTAACTATACCAGCTGTGTATCTTATAACTGGTATTGCCCAGGTATTTATGGCCTTGATTGTATTTCCACCATTCAATTTAGATTTCAAAATTTTCCTAACTCTGTTGGTGTACTCTCCCCTGACAATAGTTTTTACTTCTCCATGCTTGATGTTATCCAACTGCAGAATGCCTAAATATTTGTAGGCTTCATTTTCATTGCATTTAATTAGTTGGCCATTGGGCATTTCAATTCCCTCACATGCAGTGATTTTGTCCCCTTTTATGGATACAGTGGCACATTTTTCCATGCCAAACTGCATTGAAATATCAGTGCTGAAAACTCGGACTGTGTTTGTCAGTGATTGGATTTCTATTTCTGACTTTCCATAGAGTTTCAAATCATCCATATATAATAAATAAGAAATTTTTTCAGCTTCTTTGGCTGTTTGGTAGCCTAATTTCATTTTTTTTTAAGATTCCTGATAGTGGGATCATCGCGATGATGAAGAGGTGAAAGTGAATCACCCTGGAAAATTCCTTGCTTGATATTAACCATTCCATAGTTCTCATTCCCTACTGCCAACTCAGTTCTCCATTGTTACATCGCCTTTTCAGTAAAGGATGTAATATTTTTGCTAATGCCAGTTGTTTCTAAGCATTTTATGATCCAACTATGTGGCAATGAGTCGAATGCCTTTTTGTAATCAATCCAGACCATATTCAAGTTCGTTTTTCTGTTCTTACAATTTTCTAATATCATTTTATCAATTAGGAGCTGATCTTTTGTGCCCCTGCTCCTTCTTTTGTTGCCTTTTTGCTCTACTGGCAAGATGTTGTTTGTTTCCAAATAATCCATCATGTTATCTGCAATAATGCCTGTGAGTAATTTGAAGGTTGTTGGCAAGCATGTTATTAGTCTGTAGTTTTCAGGTATTGTTCCTTTAGTTGCATCCTTCTGAATCAAGTATGTTTTTCCAGTTGTCAACCATTCATCAATTTGACCATTTTGTAAAATTTCATTCAGTAGCCTGGCCAATATTGCATGAAAACCGGTAAGATATTTGAGCCAGAAACCATGCAATAGGTCATTTCCAGGTGATGTCCAATTCTTTACTTTTTTTTACTCGATTTTTGACCATCTCAGTTGTTATTTCTAATACTTGCATTTGCTTGTTGCCAATGCGTTTCTCAAAGTCATGTATCCACTTTGCTTCCTTATTGTAGTCCTTTGCATTTTCCCACAGTTCTTTCCAGAATTCAACTGTGGCCTGCTTTTCTGGTTTTTCACTTTTGGTGTCACCATACACATTAAGACTTTGATAAAAACACCGTTGGTCTGATCGAAATTGCTGATATTGTTTATATTGGATGATTCGTGCCTCATATCTTTCAATTTTTCTAGCTGTTGCTGTTATCTTCTGTTTTACAATCTCTATAGCTTAATTGATGTTTCTTGTATCCAATCTATATCTTCTGATTAGCCAATCTATGGTTTTGTTGTTTTTAAGCCGTTGCTCATGCATGTTCTTTAAGTTGTTAGCATCTGCCCTTAATTTTTTGACTTTTTGTTCTAATCGGATTTTCCACTTTGGCTTTGATGCTTTTTCCATTGTGTGACTAGGTGCTTTGATTTTAATGCCTAGTTCTTTAGTAACCATTACAGCTGCACTATATATTAACTGATTCATTTCCAAGATGGATCCCGGTTTGATTGTTGAAAGCACTGCATTAACCATTTTCATAATAGGGGACAAAATTTTCTTAGGCACAGTTTTTAATTATGGTAAACGTTGCCTTTCCTCATTAGACAGAAAATGCTCAATTATCTTGTCCTTCAATTCTTTTGTTTTTGAGTTAGTTCATCAGTTGGTTCAATGATATCTGGTTCTGGTGGTGGTGTTGTTATTTCCTCCCTGACATCTTCTGGGAGTTCTACTACAGTATCTTTAGTTGTGTCTTGAGTATTTGTTGTTTCTGCTTGTGATGTTTTTTTATTTTTGCAAATTGTCTGAATTTCCTCAAGTTCAACTTCACTAAACACTTTATTCCATATAATAAATCACCTTTGATCTGCTAGTCGTTGTTCACTAACATTTGAATCTGGATATTGTTGTTTCCATAATTCATATATTCGCTTTAAATAGCCTCTTTTTTCTGGCTCCCATTTATACTGTATCTGACGATTTCTAAGTTCTTCAACCAAAAAAAGCGTAGTCTCTCCTGGCTCTTAACATTTGAGGTGGTATCTCTTTCAAAACAATCAGGTCTTGACCGCCAATTTGAAGCTTAGTGTTATAAGACGCTTGCAGTACCATATTTCTAAGCTCTCTTGTAGTAAAATATATAACGATGTCTCGAGGAAGCTGCTTCTGCTTTGCCAGCCAAGAATTAACATGGTAAGCTTTGTCAATTTGCCAGTCAAGGTTGGTCCCTGGTCTTCCCATCAGGCGGTCAAAAGCTTCCGATAGGATCTGTTTCAAGTTCTCCTGTTTCTCCTCACGCAGCCCCCTTACTCTTAATTCAAACTCCATTTGTCGGTACTGTATCATAATAATTTCTTTTTCAGCATTTTCCACTTTTTGTTCCACCACCTCTGTTTTCAATGTCAAGTTAGTATTGGCATCATTAAGAACCTCTAGAGTATCTTCCATTCCAGAAGTATGTTCTGTCAATACAGTTACAAGTCTCAGCATTTCATCTCTAATTTTAACAACCTTAGCGTCGATTTTCTCATACAGCTCCTGTTCAAGTCCTTTTATTTCACTTTTGATTTCTTCTTTCATTTCTTTTATTTCCTCTTTTCTCTCCTGCTTTATCACCTCTCTATTATCTCTAAACTTATCTTCCATTTTAATTGTCAGTGCATTAAGAGCCTCGCTTAGTTTGCTCAGGAAAAATTCTTTCATTAACACATCCCCAGCAGGGGGCATAGGAAGTGGAGGCTGCAGCTTTGTGCCAGGCACTGGGGATGTGCCCCTGGAAGTAGAGGGTAACGACTTCAAATTAATATTTAGTTTTGAAGCCATTTCAAAATTTATCTGCCTGCAATTAATAAAACTCTGTTGCCTGAATATGCAGCTTTAAGTAAAGAAGCTGAGTTCCCCTTTTACTTTGAAGTTTAAGGCTTGGCAAAACTTTCAGTGAGTAAACATTGTAACAAGACAGTTCAGCAGATTCATCACCATTTAACTTCCAGATTAGCAAGATTAATGAGGAAGTGAAAATCTTGTAGAAATGAAACTAATTAAAAAGCTTCTGCTGGCCGATTGTGAAACAAATGATAAGCATTCTCCTTTGTTTTGAATTCTTGTAATAGTTAACAAAAAGTGTTCGTTATTACTGAAGAAACCAGCCTGCTCGGCGCCATTTTAAAAGCCTCTAAGTAAATAGTTTTTTGGAGGAGAAAAAGAAAAGAAGCTAAAATCTTGATAAACAATTATTGCCCACGTAATACGGATCCAGCTCGTGATAAGATTAAATCAATCAAAACTTTGAACTGAGTGGGGGAGACCTACTTTGTCCCGCACAAGGCAGTTTGAAGTTCCCAGCACGGACAGCCATTCTGCTTTGGGCTAGCCCCCCCTCTCCCTGCAAGCACAAAAGCTGCAAAAATCGAAGAGCATTTGCCAGCAAAACAATTTCTTCTTTCCTTCTTGCCTGAAGGATAAGAAAACCTGATAAGACATCAGATGGAAGATCCTCTAAACAGGTACATAGCCAGGAATTCGGAGGCAGCTGGTTTTTTGCTGCCACCACCAGCAGGCTCCACCCAGGAAGCTTGCTCTTCTTCCATTTTAATACTCAGTAGATCGTATAAAATTTTTAAATTAGTTTTTCATCTGTTCCTGTTAATATATGATCCAGTTCTGTTGGTTCTTTATAAAAACCATACATTTTAGCATCTTTCTCATATCTTGATTGTATTTATACATGTGGCCACTATGCCAAATCAATCCCTTGACTATTCAGTTCTTGCTTAGTTTTAAGTTCCCCTTTTTCATTCAAAATGTCCTTATTTCTTGTAATGTTTTCTGTGTTAACAACATTTGGATGTATCAGTTACCAGTGGAGAGTCAGACTGATATTTTCAAATAATGTTTTTTTTATTTTTGCCTACATTAACAGTAATGCATTTCTAACATAATGTCTTTGAAAATATTCATGTATTTTCTTTTTCCCATACCATAAAAAGATGTGCCACTCTAGTTACAGATCATGTCCCTCCAGTGTTAATAATCGTCCCTGCCTCAAATTTATCCGTTCTTTCACCCACAGAAGCCTGATAGTAAAACTCCCAATCTGGCAATCCAAAGAACCCTTTGTTTTTGGAAGCTTGTAACATTTTCAGACTTATTCTTGCTCTTTTTCCCTTGCCAAATATATTTTGACATTATTTTATTTAATTCCACAAAATATTTTCCCCCAGCTTTATCAGTATTGTTTGGAACAAATATAGTAATCTTGGCAAAATATTTATTTTTATAGTAACTATTCTTCCTATCAAAGATAGTTGTAGATTTTTCCACTTCTCCAAATCTAATTTGATTTGTTGCAGTAATTTGATAAAGTGACAACATTAGGGAACCAGAAGAATGCTGTCAATATAATTTACTTGGACTTCAGTAAGGCATTTGATAAAGTAGACCACAACCTACTACTAGATAAAATAGAAAAAAATGTGGGTTAGCCAGCATCACCACCAGATGGATTCATAATTGGCTAACTAACCACACTCAACACAATGAAACTGCATTTATATGGAGGGAAGTATGCAGTTTTGTTTTAGGCCCAGTACTCTTCAACATCTTCATCAATGATTTGGATGAGGGGATAGATAGGGAATTCATCAAATTTGCAGATGACACCAAGCTAACAGGAATAACCAACACTCCGCAAGACAGGCTTAAGATACAGAAGGATCTTGGCCGATTTGAATATTGGGCACTATCTAACAGAATGAAATTCAGTGGTGAAAAAAGTAAGGTTCTATATTTAGGCAAGAAAAACAAAAATACCTAGGTACAGTATATGTGGTACCTTGCTCAATAGTAGCAATTGTGAGAAGGATCATAGAGTCCTAGTAGACAACCATTTAAATATGAGCCAACAGTGTGCATCAGATGCCAAAAAAGCCAGTTCTAGGCTACATAAACAGGGATAGAACCAAGATCACGTGAAGTATTAATACCATTTTATAATGCCTTGGTAAGGCCACTTTTGGAATACTGCATCAAGTTTTGGTCGCCATGATCTAAAAAAGATGTGGAGACTCTAGAAAGAGTGCAGAGAAGAACAACAAAGATGATTAGGGGACTGGAGGCTAAAACATATGAAGAACGGTTGCAGGAACTGGTTATGTCTAGTCTTATGAAAAGGACTGGGGTGACATGATAGCAGTGTTCCAATATCTCAGAGGCTGCCACAAACAAGAGGGAGTCAAGCTATTCTCCAAAGCACCTGAGAGCAGGACAAGAAGCAATGGGTGGAAACTAATCAAGGAGAGAAGCAACCTAGAACTAAGGAGAAATTTTCTGACAGTTAGAACAATTAATCAGTGGAACAATTTGCCTCCAGAAGTTGTGAATGCTCCAACACTGGAAGTTTTTATTAAGATATTGGATAACCATTTGGTATAGGGTTTCCTGCCTAAGCAGGGGTTAGACTAGAACACCTCCAAGGTCCCTTCCGATTCTGTTATTCTTTTTTTAAATTTAAAGTAACAGTCTGTTTAATTTAATGTTAAATTATCTTTTTAATAGTTGCACATCCTGCTGTTAGTTGACTTCTTAGATATTTCCCTTTCTTAACTATTTGAATATCTGTCTTCATTAAATCTTTTTCTGTTTATTTGTAAGATTTTTAACCAATATTTTAGTTTTCTCTTTATTTATTTTCAATCCTGCAACCTTACCATAATCCTCTATTTTTTTATTAATTTGGGTCCAGTTACTTGTGGTTCTTCTCAAAACTGTTTTTTGAGAATCTATAAACAATGAACACACTAATGGGTAAGGAGAATTTAAACTTTATTGTTTAGCTGTAACAAGTAAATTATCATATTTTTCAGAGTATAAGACACACCGGAGTATAAGACACACCAAGGTTTTGAAGAGGCAAATTAAAAAAAATTTTTTTTGCACTTTGCAAACCTCCCCCCAAAAACCTGTTTTTCGTGAAAACAGGTGCATTCCTCCACCCAAATGCATGAATAGCCTTTAGGGGGCTTGCAGAGTGCTCCTGGGGGGTGCCCCCCCAAATGAGCAAGAAAAGCCTGTTTTTTGGAAAAACGTGCCCGTTTTTTGTCAAAAAAATTGCATGCATAGCCTTTAGGAGGCTTATAGAATATTCCTGGGGGCTGGGGGGCAAAATTGAGCAAAAAAACACCCTGTTTTTCATTCACTCATTTTCTGCCTTACCCAGCTCTCAGGAGCTTTCTGAAAGCCTACAGGCTCTGCACGGCCATTTTGGTGAAGGGGCGGAATTTCAGGAGGCAAAAAAATGCTGTATTCAGTGTATAAGATGCACTCAGATTTTCAGCCTCTTTTTTGAGGGATAAAGGTGTGTCTTATACTCTGAAAAATACAGTAAACAGAAACACACAAAAAAGCAATGTACCAACAAGATGATATCTCTTTAACTGCTGGGAACTTTATTTCTTGTAACAAAGATACTCCAAGGCCTTTGGTGCACAGCATTGAGTGCTCAAGTCTTTGCAGATGCTCCATCTTAATGAACAATTTGGCACAAAATTTTCATGGCCTTGCTTCCCTGATCAAAAGATTTGCAAAACCTCACCTTGACTAGATAACTCTGGGATGGGAGTCAAAATTCTGATAAGCTTGTCTGAAGAATATCCCATACTTTTTTTTAGCAAGAATGAAAGAAATAAGCAGTTTCGGAATGAGCTATAAACTTCTAGATTTATACCAATATTAAGGGAAAATAAAAATATATCACTAATGGTTTGAAATATAATAATCTTCTTCAATGGCACCACATGAAGTGATGAAGTGGTTTCATTTTAAATTATATTCTTGATTTGAAGCAGCATCTTCAAACTGCATGTGTGTTCTCTCTCTTCTCTGAAGACTTCTGATTTTATACAAAATTGAAAAAGAGACAGACAAGCTGTTTCCTCTTTTGTTGATATAACTAATTTAACTCTTCATTGTTGTTATCTAATTTGCTCTGACAGCAAATCACGTTTTCTTTCTCGTTTCTATCAGAACTCAGTTTTTGAATTTTGCCTGCTTTTTCCCCAGACATTGATTTAAAATCCAAACTCTTTACCAGATTTAACAAATCATTAGAATTATCAAAGAAATCTATTAACATTCTAAACAGGAATATTTCTCTTTTTAACATGATAATTTTTATTTTAAACAAATTTATACCAATATTACATATGAAACTTTGGACGAAATGTTTGTCATACTCTGATTAAAATATGATATCGCTTTTAGACCATGCAAAATATCTTTACTTAATGCTGGTCTATGACCAGAATAAAGATTTGATTTGAAATGCCTTCAAAAATACTAATATGTTTATGATTTATTTAAAATACTATCATAACTGTTTTAATGAATAGTATTTTACTAATGCTGCTTATCAGCAGCTGTTAGTGCTTTAGTTCTTTTCTTTATGTTTCACATATCAAATTTCACATACACGAGAATAATAATCTATATATTATTGTACTTTATCATTTTAAACATTGTAACCACTACCCAATGTACTTTCTCCTAAATTGGTGGAGACAACAGTCATGCATGGGTTAACTCAGTCAGTAATCAATAGAACTGAGTCTACCAAAGTGATGTCATCGCCTCTGAGGAGCATGCTCCCGCTGTCAGCACCTCTCCATTAGATAATTAGGAAAGAAGACCACAAGACTCCATGTGCAGAAATCAAGTGTACTTTTACTAATTATAAATGATTAAAGGCATAGCGAAGCGAAATCTGATTATTTAGGCGCGAAAGCGATTGATATATAGAATAGCACATTCCCCACCCCTTGGCATCACAGTTACAGTCCAATCATAATTCTCTCAAGTGTCAGGTGTGAGATAACTTCAAAAGGCATCACGAAGATGGAATGTCAGTGCCGTTAGTCCTGGTGGGAATCGCCCACGCATGCGTAGTCCGACCAGCAGCTGAACTCCAGAACCTTCCTCCAGCACAATGAGTAACCCCTCCCAAATACCATGCCCTCCCTCCCCGTTTCATGGCAGCCGAAGCAACAGCAAAGCAGAGGCTGACATCCAGCCGTCCCCCGGAAAAAGGCATTCAGGCCTGGAAAATGAGAAAACACAAACAAACAGACAAACAACAAAAAACAGAAGAGAAAAAAGGGGGGGGGAGAAAAAGTCAAGGCTTGTCAGGATAAGCAGAATAAAACTGTCGAAGCAGTCGGGGGGCACGGACATGGGACTTGTCCACCCATTCGGTATGAGATGGAGGGAAATGCTTCCAAGCCACTAGGTACTGTATCCGATTTCGCCGCCGCCGAGAGTCCAATATCTCACGAACTTCAAAATGTCGTTCACCATCAACCAACAGGGGGGCAGGCGGAGGGTCCACAGGTGGACGTAAAGTAGAAACACGAACAGGCTTAATGAGGTTAACGTGGAATACAGGATAAACACGGTTGAGATGCTTGGGCAGCTGCAAACGAACTGAAACAGGATTGATGATCTTGATGATGGGAAACGGGCCCACGTACTTAGGTCCCAATTTCTTAGACTTTTGTGTAGTTTGAAGAAACTTCGTGGACAAATAAACCAGGTCACCCTCTCTGTACTGGTAAGGTTGTGCACGCTTCTTATCAGCCTGTTTCTTATGGGCACGATGCGCAGCATCCAAAGTACTAAGAGCCAAAGGCCAAACATGGCTCAAACGTTCGCTCCAATCAGTGACGGAAGAAACTTGTGGCTGCTCATGGGGAAGTTCAGGAATAGGAACAAAATCCTAACCAAAAACAACACGAAAAGGAGTGAAACCAGTGCTGCTATGGACAGAATTATTATAGGCCACTTCAGCGTGCGGCAGCAAGTCCACCCAATCATCTTGCTGATAATTGATGAAACAACGTAAATATTGTTCCAGAACAGAATTAGTCCTCTCACAAGCCCCATTAGTCTGAGGGTGGTGGGTGGAGCTTAGTCCCTGGGCGGAGCCAATGCGTTTAAGAAATTCCTTCCAGAAAACAGAAGTGAACTGGACACCTCTATCGGAAATGATGCGATCAGGCACACCATGCAAACGGTAAATGTGAGAAATGAAGAGTTTAGCCAGTGCCTTTGCAGAAGGAATCTTGTGGCACGGAATAAAATGAACTTGTTTTGAAAATAAGTCAGTAACCACCCAAATGACGGTGTGCCCCTGGCTCTCGGGAAGTTCGACAATGAAGTCCATAGAAATTTCCTTCCAAGGGGCGACAGGGCGGGCTACGGATTGGAGTAGGCCTTGCGGCTTTCCAGGTGGCCATTTAGCGGCTACACAGACCGGACAACTGGCAACATAAAGTTCAATGTCCTTTTTCAAAGAGGGCCACCAAAATTGCCTCTTCACCAGATGCAATGTCTTGACAAACCCAAAGTGACCCGCCAACTTTGAATCGTGAGCTCGTTGGAGGATGATGAGACGAAGAGAGGCGGGGACGTAAAGCTTAGCTCCGATCCACGGTAAATCGTCCCTCATTGTGCACTCACCCTGATGCTGCTGGAACCAGTCATCCTGGGGAAGGGCCCGTTTGAGGTCAGAAAGGAAATCCTGAGGCACCTCCACTTTCGAGCGCGCCTGTTGTCGAGTGACCACCGGAGCTGCAAGTCTGGATGCGGGAACGACAGGCTGAACAATACTCAGTTTAGAGCAGTTGTATTGAGAGAGTCTGGACAAAGCATCAGCCATGAAATTCTTCCCTCCCGGGATGTACTTAAGTGTAAAATTGAAGCGGTTGAAATGCTGAGTCCAGCGCATCTGCTTAGGGGAGAGGCGGCATGGAGTCCTCAAAGCCTCTAAATTTTTATGGTCAGTCCACACCTCAAAGGGGTGTTTAGCGCCCTCCAGAAAGTGGTGCCACGTGGCCAAAGCCCAGCGTACTGCAAATGCCTCTTTCTCCCAGATTGCCCAACGTCTCTCAGTGTCTGTGAGCTTGCGGGAGGTGTAAGCGCAAGGTTGCAAATTACCTTGGTCGTTGGCTTGAAGCAAGACAGCCCCAACAGCCACGTCGCTGGCATCAGCTTGGATGACGAAAGGCTTGTCCATGTCTGGATGCTTCAGAACCGGTTCCGCTGCAAAGAGGCGCTTCAACTTCTTGAAAGCAGCTTGACACTCCATGGTCCAATCCAGTGGCTTGCTAGGCTTAGGTTTAGGCCCACCTTTGGACTTCAACAAGTTAGTGATAGGAAGCACAATTTTGGCAAAAGAAGGAATGAACTGATGATAGAAATTGGCAAAACCCAAAAACTTTTGCAATTGCCTGCGTGTACGGGGCGCCTCCCACTCAGTGACGGCCTTCACCTTGCCAGGGTCCATCTCAATGCCAGCGGGGGAGATACGATACCCCAGGTAGTCAATCTTCTCCTGGTGAAATTAACACTTGGACAATTTGGCATACAGTTCAGCGGCCCTGAGCTTTTTCAAGACAGTGCGGACCAACGTGACGTGTTCGTCATAAGTCTGAGTGTAAATAAGGATATCGTCCAAATATACGATAACGCCTTTGTAAAGATGGTCATGCAAGATCTCATTAATGAATTGCATGAAAACTGCAGGCGCCCCCTGCAGGCCAAAGGGCATCACCCGGAAATGGAAGCAACCGAGGGGGGCAGTTGACAGCAGTCTTCCACTCATCCCCCTCCTTTATGCGGACCCTATAGTACGCTTCTCTGAGGTCCAGTTTAGTGAAAATGCGGCCCTTCCCCAATTGGGCTAACATGTCCTTCATTAGCGGCAACGGGTAGAGGTTTTGGGCAGAGATACCATTTAGGTTACTTGAAATTAACACATAATCTCAGGGAGCCATCCTTCTTCTCTCTGAATAATACGGGTGCAGCTACTTTGGTCGTGCTGGCTCGATGAAACCCCTTTCCAAGTTTTTATCAATGAATTTTCTCATTTCCTCCATCTCCCTAGGGGACATGGAATATATTTGGGGCTTTGGAAGCTTGACACCGGGCAAAATATCGATGGAGCAATCAGTAGGTCTGTGGGGCGGAAGTTTATCTGAAGATTTTTCACTAAAAACTCCCCTCAGGTCCCAATACACTTTCGGAATCTTTTCCTCGCCTTCAATTCTCTCCTGACCCCTGGTGGCCAAAGTGGGGCTGCAGCCAGCAGGCTCTGGGGAAATGCCCTCCCCATCTGGAGGTGTGCTTGTGCGAATGCGCAGCCATCCCTCCCTCCAATTTATGCGAGGGTTCCATTTTCGAAGCCAGGGGAGGCCTAAAATGAGGGGTCTGTCCATTCCAGGAGCCACAATAAAAGAGATTAATTCTATGTGGGTGCCCATTTTTATCTCTAGAAGTTCAGTATAGAAGTGGGCTGGGCCACCCCCTGCTATGGACCCATCTATTTGGCAAAATGCAATAGGGGTTTTCAATTTGAGGCCCAGTTTTTCCACCATTGCAGGGTTGATCATACATCGGGAACAACCCAAGTCAAGGAGGGCATGAAGCTGCTCTGACACCCCATTGGGCGGTACTCTTAATTCTATTGGGATCAGCATGGGGCCTTCGTTTGAACTCACCCAGCGAGGTGAGGCGTCGTCATCGGAGTCATCAGAGGAGCTGGCGGTGGCGTCGGCTTCTTCCTCCACGTTCTGCCTGATTCGCGGGGGGTGTGTGTGTGGTATCAGCAGCGAAGGCAGCTTCTCTCTTCTTCTTGTCTGGGGCCTTGCTTGTCTTCCCTTCCCTCTTGGCAGGGGGTGGGGTGGTCGTGGGAAGTTTAGCGCGGCACTCTGGAGCACGGTGGCCCCCCCTCCTGCAACGGAAACATGTGAATGGCTTGACTTTGCCTGTGGAGCTTCCCTTTCCTTCACCCCTGACTCAGAAAGGGGGCTTCTGAGTTGGGGGGGAGATTTTCCTGCTCTCTCTCTCTCTCTCTCTCTCCTCCCTCGCACGTTGAAGTCTAATCAAATCAAGCTCAATGTTCATTTTCATACCAAGCTGTAACGCGCTTGGGAAGGTGTCGATTAACACATTGTTGATAAATGTCCTCATTTAATCCTAATGCAAATTGGTCCAAAAGCGCCTCCTGAGACCAACCTCTCATATAAGAAGAGAGTTGTTGAAACTCCTGAATATACTGAGTCACCAGTCTATCTCCCTTCCTGAGGGTCATAAATTTCAACTTTCCCCGTTTCTCAGGGGATCATCAAATCTTCTCTTAAACGCAGTCATAAACGCATCAAAATTCCTCAGGAGGGGGGAATTGCTTTGGTGCAGACTCATGCACCATTCGGCTGCCTCTTCCTCCAAAGCAAGCAACACCATTCGTACTTTTATGTCATCCGATTCTAAATCGGGTCCATAAATTTCCATAAAGTTATAAACTTGCATAATGAAGAGGCCCAGTTTTTTCGGATTCCCGTCATATTTTACAGTTAAGGGAGGGACTTTTGCCATTCTGCGTCTTCTGGGGGCCCCCCCCAGCTCTGGCAACCGCCCTGGCTGGGGGGGGGAGAAGCGGTTTCTGGGTTTGTTTGCTCCCATCCTCCCTCAGCCTCTTCACCCTCCCTGAATTTTTGCATAGAGTACCTTTGTTCAAAGTCTTCCGTTTGGTCTCTTTCTCGGGGTTTTCGTTCGGGCAAGATTTGTTCCATCTCAAGTGGCTTCGCCTTTTGTTTTCTCCTGGTAACTCCAGCATCCCAACTTTCACTGTCCTCTTTTTGCCCCACAGTCAAAGACCATCGAGGGGGAATCACAGGGTCCGCTATTCCTAACCCAGCCATTCTCCCAGGTAATGATGGGTCAGCGGTTTCCCTTTCAATTTCTTCATCGCTTGCTTGCAAAGACATCTCCCTCGTTTCTTCTTGTAAGTACACTCCCCACGGAAGGTTGAAATCTCCTGGTGGGGTGCGAGTGAGATTTCGCTTACTGTGAGCACCTCTCCATTAGATAATTAGGAAAGAAGACCACGAGACTCCATGTGCAGAAATCAAGTGTACTTTTACTAATTATAAATGATTAAAGGCATAGCGAAGCGAAATCTGATTATTTAGGCGCGAAAGCGATTGATATATAGAATAGCCTATTCCGCACCCCTTGGCATCACAGTTACAGTCCAATCATAATTCTCTCAAGTGTCAGGTGTGAGATAACTTCAAAAGGCATCACGAAGATGGAATGTCGGTGCCGTTAGTCCTGGCGGAAATCTCCCACGCATGCGTAGTCCGACCAGCAGCTGAACTCCAGAACCTTCCTCCAACACAATGAGTAACCCCTCCCAAATACCATGCCCTCCCTCCCCGTTTCATGGCAGCCGAAGCAACAGCAAAGCAGAGGCTGACACCCGCTTTTTAGACTCAGTTCCATTGGAACTGGCTGTGCTAATTGCTTTCTCCTCAACTATTTTTTTAAACAAAATTGGATATTTTAATTGGATTTAGTTGGTTTTAATTGGATTTATCAAAATTACTAAGCAAATTGGTCCTTCTAAATTGTCTCTCTGGTCTGGGCTCCTTTAAAATCTCTCAATAGCCCTTGGGGCTGGAGATTAAGCCTGCCTAATTGCAGGCTTGCCTGTGAAAGCCTCCGGGCTTCTGCGGCTTTAAAATTTCACCAGAAGCAGCTGAAATCATCAGGAGACTCCAATCTCCTTAGAGGGGAAATTCCAGGCCTTGCTAGCTGCACTGCTAATTGCCGCCGCCGCTTCCAGGAGCCTCCCAATGCCACGGGGAGCCTCATAGCAGCAGAGCCTCCCACCAGTGAAATAACAATGCAGCTGCCTCCGCACCTGCCCATCATCGCTCCGGCAAGCTCTAAAGGTCTGCGACTTGTTTCTTTACTTTTTACTTTACTTTTGCCTTTATTTGTATGCCGCCCTTTTCCCTAAGGGGACTCAGGGCGGCTCACAATTCAAAAGGAAAGGGGAAACAACAAACAATAGACAATACAGCCTGTTAAAAAAAGAAAAACACAACAATCGCACAATTCGAGTGGGGCTATAATCTTAACCCCAGGCCAGCCGGGACAGCCAGATCTTTACAGCAGCGCGGAAGGATTGGAGGGTGGTGAGGGTCCGAATCTCCACGGGGAGTTCGTTCCAAAGGGACGGAGCAGCCACCGAGAAGGCTCTCCTCTGGGTAGTTGCCAGTTTGCACTGGCTGGAAGATGGGATTCGGAGGAGGCCTAATCGATGCGATCGAATCGGTCTGGTGGAGGTAATTGGCAGTAGGCGGTCTCTCAAGTACCCAGGCCCACTACCATGAAGGGCTTTATAGGTGATAAGTAGCACCTTGAAGCACACCCGGAGATCAACAGGTAGCCAGCGCAGCTCGCGGAGGATAGGTGTTACGTGGGTGAACCGAGGTGCACCCACTATCGCTCGTGTGGCCGCATTCTGGACTAGCTGGAGTCGCCGAATGCTCTTCAAGGGCAGCCCCATGTAGAGCACATTGCAATATTCCAGCCTAGAGGTCACAAGGGCACGAGTGACTGTTGTGAGGGCCTCCCGGTTCAGGTAGGGACGCAACTGGTGTACCAGGCGAACCTGGGCAAATTCCCCCCTGGTCACAGCTGACAAATGATGTTCGAAGGTCAGCTGTGGGTCCAGGAGGACTCCCAAGTTGCGAACCCTGTCTGAGGGGCGTATAATTTGACCCCCCAGCCTGAGAGATGGAGTACTTGGCCAATTCTTGGGAGGGAAACACAGCAGCCACTCGGTCTTTTCTGGATTGAGCACAAGCTTGTTAACCCCCATCCAGTCTTTAACAGCATCCAGCCCCTGGCTCATCACATCCATCGCTTCGTTGAGTTGGCACGGGGCGGACAGATACAATTGAGTATCGTCCGCATATTGATGGTACTTTATCCCGTGCCGTCGAATGATCTCACCCAGCGGTTTCATGTAGATGTTAAAAAGAAGGGGGGACAGGACCGAACCCTGAGGCACCCCACACGTTAGGGGCCTAGGGGTCGATCTCTGCTCCCCAACTAACACCGACTGCGACCTGTCCGAGAGGTAGGAGGAGAACCACTGTAAAACAGCGCCTCCCACCCCCACCTCCCGCAGTCGTCGCAGAAGGATACCATGGTCGATGGTATCGAAAGCCGCCGAGAGGTCAAGGAGCACTAGGATGGAGGCGTGGCCTCAATCCCTGGCTCTCCAGAGATCATCGGTCAACGCGACCAAAGCGGTTTCTGTGCTACAGCCAGGTCTGAAGCCAGACTGGAACGGATCGAGATAGCTGGCTTCCTCCAAGGACCGCTGGATCTGAAAGGCCACCACCTTCTCAACAACCTTCCCCACAAAGGGGAGGTTGGAGACTGGACGATAGTTATTTAAAACAGCTGGATCCAAGGATGGTTTCTTCAGGAGGGGTCTCACCACCGCCGCCTTTAAAGCGGGGGGAAAGATCCCCTCCCGGAGAGAGGTGGTAACAACCGCCTGGATCCAGCCTCGTGTCACCTCCCTGCTGTTTACAACCAGCCAGGAAGGGCATGGGTCCAGCACACATGTGGAGGCACCTACAGCTCTCATGGCCTTGTCCACATCCTCAGGGGCAACAGCTTGAAACTCAGTCCAGCGATGACTTACCAGATCATCCCTTAGTGCCTCGGCTGGTACAGCAGAATTGGAGTCCAGGTCCGCCCGGAGCCGAGCAACCTTGTCTGCGAGAAATTGGACGTAGTCCTCAGCCCTGCCCTGCAGCGGATCACCCGTATCCCTCCTATTTAGGAGGGAACGGGTTATCCTAAACAGGGCGGCTGGGCGTGACTCAGCAGACGCAACCAGAGAGGCAATGTGTGTTTTCTTAGCCGTCCTAATTGCCTGAACGTAATCTCTGGTGCAGGTTGTCAAAAATGCTTGGCTCGATTCGGATTTGCTGGCCTCCATAGGTGCTCTAGGCGTCTCCTTCGGCGCTTCATCTCCCGGAGTTCCTCAGTAAACCAAGGAGCCTTCCGGGATCCACTGCCTCAAAGCAGCCGTAGAGGCGCAATCCGGTTAAGAGACTCCGCCGCTGCCAGATCCCAGGCAGCAACCAGAGTCTCCGCCGAACTGCAGGCGAGAGTATCAGGAATAACCCCAAGCTCCGTCTGGAACCCCGAAGGGTCCATAAGTCGCCTGGGGCGGAACCACCTGGTCGGTTCCTCCTCCCTACAGTGGGGGTTTGGTCTCCGAAAGTCAAGCCTCAATAGGTAGTGGTCTGACCATGACAGGGGCAAGATCTCGCTACCCCTCAGACCAAGATCACAATTCCACTGCTCCGAGAGGAATACGAGGTCAAGCGTGTGACCCGCTGAATGGGTTGGTCCTCGGATTACTTGGGTCAAGCCCATGGTTGTCATGGAAGCCCTGAACTCCTGCGCTCCATCAGAGTGTTCACCGAGCGAAGGCAGATTGAAATCCCCCAGAACCATAAGTCTGGGGAACTCAACTGCCAGCTCGGCTATCGACTCGAGGAGCGAGGGGAGGGCTGTTGCAACGCAGTTAGGAGGCAGGTACGTTAGCAGCAGACCCACTTGACCCTTGAGGTCCAACTTCACCAACAGGGACTCACACCCGACAAGCTCCGGAGCAGGAATCCTACGAGGTGCTAGAGACTCTCGGATAACAATAGCCACACCCCCACCCCTTCCCTGAGCTCTCGGCTGATGGTGCACCTGAAAACCCTCTGGGCACATCTCTACGAGGGGGACTCCTCCCTCCGGGCCCAGCCAGGTCTCAGTAATACATGCCAGGTCTGCCCTCTCGTCTAAAATCAAGTCCCGAACGAGAGGAGCTTTATGAATTACAGACCTGGCATTTAGCGCCAGCAGCCTGAGGCCAGGGTCCTGATTACTCACACCACCTGGCCTTGGAGTGGGACTCATAGGGCCGGAAGGAGGGATCTCTGTGACGTAGCGAGCCCTCCTTCCCCAGTAATGGCCTGCCCTAAAGTCCCCACCATATCTGCCCCTCCCTGTTAAGACCGTAATGCTCCGGCCCACTCCCGTGTCCGTAGTCCCACCAACCACCCCTATAGCCCCCGCGTTCCCCGACAAGCCCTTCAAATCAATCATCCTCTTACATAAACACAGTCACTCGTCCATGCACTCCCCACATAGGTCAGTTAAAAACACAGAAAATACAACAATAATGAAGTTAAAAAAGTGGGTACAATCATCAATCAAACATACCAGTCACACTGCATTCCTAAAAAAATTTTGCGTACTGTGCAAGAGAGGAGAAAACTTAATGTTCTTGATCTTCTCCTCTGTGGAGTCCAGCAACAAGGGCAAGGCCCAAGAGTTTAAAATGGTTGGAGGGTTAATGTCAGTTGGGGGGAGGTGCCAAGCAGGCCCCCTACCCATGTCCTATTCGTCCCCTGTCTTCTCCTTTCTGCAAGATTAAGGTGCAGGATGGTATACAGGAAAATGGCTGGGAGTCTCAGCAAGGCCGGAGGTGGATTCAAATATCCCAGCTTATTCCAAAATGTTGGTCTTGAAAGTAAAGGCGGGGGTAAAGCCGGTCGAAAGGCGAGGACAGTCAGGCGTCTAAAATGGGGGCTCCTAAAGCAACCACGGATAGCAGCGGCAACAGCAACATGAGCCAAGAGACAGGCCATGATAGTCAAAAGTTCAAAAGAGTTGTGATGGAAGGGGGGGTGCGTTTGGGTCGGCAGCAATAACAGCAGCAAGCCTAACCCTTCGGCCCACGGCGTCCCAGCACAAACTCACCAACGTTGCTCCCTGAGGGCAGCACACCCAGCATCTCAGCAGCATGAACAAAAGTAGGACCGTGACAATCCGGGTCCAAAGCTGAGCGTTACGTCCACGATGGAGGGTGGAAAAGGGGGGGGCGCCCAGTTCAAAGATCCAACGGTGCCACGCAGAGCAAAGGCAGGACCGCGGCAATCTAATACAGCGCTGGAACTGCCATCCGCAAGGAACCACCATCCACAAGAGGAGGGAGGGGAGGCTTCACGTTCCAGCGGCTCCACAGCGTCTCGCAGGGAAGGCAAGCCGCGGCGATCCGTCAGCTGGAAACCGCCGCCCACGCCGTCTGTAGGGGGGGAGGCCGCCCGCAGGTTTCTCAGCACCGCCCAACACCGCGTCGCCCAAAGCCGTCCGAACAGCGTTTCTCCAGGTGCTCGTTTTTCCAGCACCCTCTCAGTATCCTCTTACCCAGGCTTTGCCCTTCAGCAGTCTGGCTGCAGAGGAGGGTCGGTTTTTTTGAGGTTTTCCTTTCTCCTCAACCCCGAGTGAAAAGCTCAGGCAGCCATCTTCCTCGCACATGCGTACAACCTGGCTCCTCAACCTCTCCGCAGGGCCTAAAAAGCCCATTTGCATTGCGAGGCCTCAGCTACCTCGTGGCACTGGCCCATAGGCTCTGCAGCCTCAGTGGCTGTTAATTTTGGCGCGAAGATCATCTGGTGGCCATTTTGGATCAAGGAACTGTGAGTACTGACTATGGCCTCCTCTCCTCCTCTGGAGCCTCAATTACCTCCTACCTCCTTGGCCCCTGCCCCTACCACCGAACCCCCTGCTCCTTGAGGTCGTAGGCGCAAGTCTGCTCAGACTGCCAACATAGAGCCCCCCCTCCCTTTTTTAGGGAAGGTTGTTGAGAAGGTGGTGGCCCTCCAACTCCGACAGTCCTTGGATGAAGCAGATTATCTAGACCCTTTTCAGTCTGGTTTCAGGCCTGGTTACTGCACCGAAACCGCTTTGATCGCACTGACTGATGATCTCTGGCGGGCCAGGGATAGAGGGCATTCCTCTATCCTTGTGCTCCTTGACCTCTCAGCAGCCTTCGATACCATCAACCATGGTATCCTTCTGCGACGGCTGGAAGAGGTGGGAGTGGGAGGCACCGTTTTACGGTGCTTATCCTCTTACTTCTCCGACAGGTCGCAGTCGGTGTTGGTCGGAGGACAGAAGTCGACTCCTAGGCCCCTCAATTATGGGATGCCGCAAGGGTTGGTCTTGTCCCCCCTCCTATTTAATATCTACATGAAGCCACTGGGTGAGATCATTCGCCAGCACGGGATTAAATACCACCAGTACGCGGACAACACTCAGTTGTATCTGTCCACCCTGTGTCAACTCAGTGTAGCGGTGGAAGTGATATGCCAGTGCCTGGAAGCTGTTAGGGTCTGGATGGGAGTGAATAAACTCGCACTCAATCCTGACAAGACCGAATGGCTGTGGATGTTGCCCCCCAAGGACAGTCCAGATAGTCCGTCCTTAAGCCTGGGAGGAGAAAATTTGCTCCCCTCAGAGAGGGTCCGCAACTTGGGGGTCCTCCTGGATCCACAGCTGACTTTGGAACATCACCTGTCGTCTGTGACCAGGGGGCCTTTGCCCAGGTTCGCCTGGTGCACCAGTTGCGACCCTATTTGGACCAGGGGGCACTTCAAACAGTCACTCACGCCCTCGTCACCTCAAGACTGGATTACTGTAATGCGCTCTACTTGGGGCTGCCCCTGAAAAGTGTTCGGAGACTACAATTAGTCCAGAAAGCAGCCGCGCGAGCGATATTGTGTGTACCTTGGTGTACCATACTACACCTATCCTCCGCGAGCTGCACTGGCTTCCCATTGGTCTCCGAGCATGATTCAAGGCGCTGGTTATCACCTTTAAAGCTCTACATGGCCTAGGACCCGGATACCTACGAGACGGTCTCCTGCCGCATACCTCCCTAAGACCAATAAGATCGCACAGGATGGGCCTCCTCTGGGTGCCTTCAGCTGGACAATGCCGGCTGGCGACACCTCGGAGCAGGGCCTTCTCTGTTGCCGCTCCGGCCCTATGGAATGAGCTACCCTCAGAGATCCGGACCCTACCCACTCTCATGGCCTTCTGTACAGCTATTAAAATCTGGCTTTTCCAGAAGGCCTGGAGCCGTTGACCTCTTGATTGAGGTCCAGCCCCCTTTGATTGGGTGCATGTTGTGTTTTCTTCTTAATCTTGCTGTATCTTATTGTTTTAATCCTTTTTTAACATTTTTCATTTCTGTAAGCCGCCCGGAGTCCTCCAGGATTGAGCGGCCTATAAATTGAATAAATGAAATGAACAAACTCTTGTCAAGGTGGCGCAGTGGTTAAATGCAGCACTGCAGGCTACTGCTAGATCAGCAGGTCAGCGGTTCAAATCTCACCGGCTCAGGGTTGACTCAGCCTTCCATCCTTCCGAGGTGAGTAAAATGAGGACCCAGATTGTTGGGGGCAATATGCTGACTCTCGGTAAACCGCTTAGAGAGGCCTGAAAGGCCTATGAAGCGGTATATAAGTCTACTGCTATTGCTATTGCTATTGTCAAGGGTCACCAGGCCTCAGTTTTGGCTGTTCGAGCAGGCACCTCAGCTTCCTTCTTTAGTTGCTCCGCTCTCCTATGGCTGAGACACCTCCAGCCTCACCTTCCGGCCAGTGATTCCAGGGCTCGCAGGGACATTTAAAAAATTAAGGCGGCCCTGGAATACACAGCAGATGCCTCCTTGGACGTGGCCCAATTTGCTTCCAAGTCCATCGCATCCTCCATCTCCACCCACCGGCTCCTCTGGCTAAAACAGTGGCAGGCTGAGCCGTGGGCCAAGTTGAGACTTGCTTCCTCCCCCTATTCTGCATCTCTTCTCTTTGGCCCGCCATTATAACCCCTTCTGGTAGAGTCCAAAGATAAGAGGAAGTTTCCCTAACCAGCCACCAAAAAACAGGGTCTTGATAAAACTTCTGTCAGTTGTAGCAGCCCATCTGCGGGCCAGGCCTGTCCGGATCTTCTGCTAACTGGGTGACATCCTTTTGTTGTCCAGGTCACGCACCCAGGCCCTCAGGGACCTTCAGGACACCTTCAGGTGTTAGGGGAAGTGGGGTTCTCCATCAAACAGGAGAAGAGTCCCCACTCCTCACCTAGTGCACCTGGGAGCCCTCATAAATTCCTCTCAAGGCAAGGTCTTCCTGTCCCAGGACCACCAGAGCAGTCTCAGGGAGTTAGCCAAAGAGATATGAAGGAGGCAGTCGGTCCCTCTTTTTCAGCTATCTCAACTGCTGGGGAAGATGGTCTCCTGCTTCTCCATCGTCCCTTGGGCACGGCTTCACAGCCTCTGCCTCCAGTGGTTTCTTCTGCCATTCCAGAAGACCAACAGCAGCTATTCCTCAGTGAAGGTCCTCCTGACCCCGGAAGTCCTGTCATCCCTGGAATGGTGGATCTCCCCGGCCATAGCTCAGGGCTCTCTTTTCAGGGACCCTCCACGTCTTGTGGTAACAACAGATGCGAGCCTCACAGGCTGGGAAGCTCACCTGGAGGAACAAGTAGCACAGGGTCTTTGGTCCAATTCAGACCTATCACACAGTATGAATTGGCTAGAGTTGAGGGCCATTCATCTAGCTCTCCTTCACTTCCAGCCCTTTCCAAAATTCACATGTGTTGATCCGGATGGACAACACCACGGCCAAGGCACTTGTCAACCGCCAGGGGGGAACGAGAGCTGTCTCTCTCATGGAATCTGCCTTTCAACTAGGAACCTGGGTGGAAGCTAGCCTTCTCTCCATATGCACTGAACACATCTCGGGGTCGGACAACACAGCAGCAGACTGGCTGAGCCGCACAATAATCGACCTGGTGGAGTGGAGCTTGAATCGCTGAATATTTCATCAGCTGTAAGCCTGGTACGGGACTCCAACTTTGGACCTCTTCACAACATCTGCCAACAACCAGCTGCCCAGGTACCTGTCTCGATACATGATACCAGGCACAGAAAGGACGGAAGCTCTCAGGTGCAAGTGGCCTCACGTCTCCTGGACGCCTTCCCCCTGATACAGAGGGTGATTCAGAAAATGCTGGAGGAAGAGGCTGAGCTCATCCTGGTCGCCCCCAATTGGCCCTGCCGACCATGGTACACGGACCTGATCAATCTGTCAGTGGAACCTCAGTGGCTCCTACCAATGATCCCGTCCCTCCTTAATCAGGGCTCCATTCACCACCCCAACCTGCGTTGGCTACGCCTAACCACTTGGAGGCTGAGCGGGTGGTCTTGAAGGCAGATAACCTTTCCGAGACTGTGATCCATACCATTCAGGCCTCCCGCCACCCAACTACCAATAGGATATACGAATCTACATGGCAGACCTTTGTAGCATGGTGCTTGGGGCGAGGGGAGGACCCCTTGAAGGCTATGGTACCCCAGCTTCTAGAATTTTTACAGCAGGGTCTTGATAAGGGGCTTTCTCCGAATACCTTGCGGCGGCAGGTTTTGGCTCTCTCCTCAGTCCTCTCTCTTCACTGGGATGAACCCTTCTCATTGCATCCTTACGTGTGTAGATTCCTGAAGGGGGCGTCCAATCTCTGCCCTCCTGTCACACACCGGTTCCCCTCCTGGGATCTGCCCAAGGTCCTCGACTTTCTTACGGAGCCGCCCTTTGAACCCCTCAGGTCAGCAACTTTGCATCACCTTACTCTCAAAAACTGCCTTTCTGGTGGCCATAACATCAGCATGGAGGGTGTCAGAACTGGCGGCTCTTTCCATCCGGGCTGACTTGTGCGTCTTCCACCCAGACCGTGTGGTCCTTCGCATCAACCCCACCTTTGTTCCAAAAGTGAATTCAGCATTCCATCGCTCTCTGGATCTCACCCTCCCAAATTTTTGCCTGGCTCCATCTCACAGTCTGGAGCGCAAATGGCACAAGCTAGATGTCAGGCGTGTTCTTAAGACCTACATCACCAAGACGGCTGTCTTCAGACACAGCAAAGCCCTCTTCTAGTCTTTCCAACCTACCAACAAGGGTCTAAAAGCCTCTCCTTCCATGATTGGTTGATGGACCATGATGGATCAGGTCTGCCATTGCTCAAACTTACATCACGCATCATCTCCCTCCTCCATCCAACATTATGGCTCATTTCACACGCAGTGCAGCCACGTCAGCGGCGTGGGCGCGGCAGGCCTCTGTGGAGGAGATCTGTAAGGCAGCGACCCCTAATTCCTTTATAAGACATTACAAGGTAAATTGATATGCATCTGTGGATGCTGCTTTCGGATGGTGAGTGCTCCAGCAAGTCCTTCCGTCCTCTAGCTCCTAGGCCAGTCTCATGCCCTCCCCGGGACACACCAGCTTTGGTTTGTCCCATGCATGACCGCTGTCTCCACCAACTTAGGAGAATGGGGCGTTGGTTCTTACCTGATATGCCCCTTCTTTGGGCAGGTGGAGACAGCAGTCATCCCTATCCTTGGAATTCTGGCCTACCTCGCAGGGGTGTTCTAGGAGCATGTTGTGTTGAATCTGGAGAGAAAGCTATTGTTCACGCACAGCAGTCTACTAATCTCCTTCGTCAAGAAAAACGGGAGCATGCTCCTGAGAGGCGATGACATCACTTTGGCAGACTTAGTTCTATTGGTTACTGACTGAGTTAACCCATGCATGACCGCTGCCTCCACCTGCCCAGAGAAGGGGTGTATCAGGTAACAACCAACGTCCCATTTTATAATGTACTGTATATACTCGAGTATAAGCCTAGTTTTTCAGCCCACTTTTTGGGCTGAAAAAAGCCGCCTCGGCTTATACTCGAGTCAGTGAAAAATTTGCCCGAAATGGAGGAGAAAAAGGGGCGGGGCCATGCCGCTGGGTGACACTCGTGAATGGCCCAGTGCCCCTGTGAGTTTCCCCTCCCTCTGTGTCAGTTTGCCACGCAGCGCGCACCGCACCATCCCCCCTCCTCACATTCTAATGTAATGCAGGGCTGTCTTACGATTCCCCTTCCTCCCCCTCCTGCCGCTCTGCAACGATGTCCCACCTCCTCCTTGTTATGGCAAGCAGCCACATAGCGATGTCCCACCTCCTCTGGTACAGTGATCCAATGATAGGAATCACTGTGCCGTGTGTCATAGGAGGCGGGACATCGCTCCCGCGGCTGCACGGGACATCATCATCACAGCGGGACATCAGCATCATGAGGTGAGTGAAGTATTTCATTGAATACACCGCTAGTTTACTGTTTTTCTATGAAATAAATATTCAAAAACATTATTGGTATCTATTTTTATTTTTGAAATTTACCGGTAGCTGCTGCATTTCCCACCCTAGGCTTATACTCGAGTCAATAACTTTTCCAGTTTTTTGTGGTAAAATTAGGTGCCTCGGCTTATATTCGGGTCGGCCTATACTCGAGTATATACGGTACTTTTTGGATGTAGATTTAGATGGTGGTGATAAAAAGCTTTCAAAAACTAGAGCAAAAATTAAAAAGACAACTTTAAGATACTGTACATGTTTCACATCTTAATGGAACCATTCTAAATTACTAGTAATGATTTATTATGAAATATATATTTATTAGTATACATATAGTTTCATTTTCAACTTTCTACAGATTATAAGGAAGCCGATAGTCAAAACTGAGCAAGTGGAACCTGGCTTTGAAAGGTCACAGTTCATGAGCAACAGAAATGTGACATCTGCTTTGTCCTCAAAACAGAACATGCTGACTTTTCAAAGGAGCCATAGGAAGTCATATGCATTATGGGTAAGCTACTAAATTTGAAAATACCTCTTTCAAATGCTTTTTGCAGTCTGTCTTCTTCTCAGAAATCTTTGCAACTGTGTGGATTCTGTCTTCACAATCACATAAGTATTAGGCAATACAGGTAGTCCTTTACTTAGAACCATAATTGTTTGTTAAGTGAGTATTAATATATATTGTTAAATGTGCTGTGAATTTTGCCCCATTTTTCTTGCCACATTTGTTAAGTGAATCATTTGTGTCAAGTGTTAAATTAGTAACCCAATGTTAAGTGAATCTATCTTTCCCATTGACTTTGCTTGTCAAAAGGTTTGCAAAATATGGTCACATGACTCCAGGACCCAGGAACGTCATAACTATGTTTCAGTTGTCAAGCATCTGAATGTACATCACGTGACCATAGGGATGCTGCAATGGTCATAAGTGTGAAATGGTCATAAGTCACTTTTTTCAGTGCTGTTGTCATTTGAATGGTCACTAAATGAACTGTAGTAAGTCGAGGACTACCTGTAAAGGAAATCTATCAGAAATTTGGATGGATGATGGATCTGAATATAAAGTTTTTAGAACAACATTCCAAATCCCTGATCAGTTTTGTATTTGCCTTCCTTAATGGGCTGTGCGAAACGCTAACTTTAATTTTTTATGCTTGCTTTATTCCTTTTATCTGCCAAACCATCTTATTTTTTCTCATGTTCTTAGTTTTAAATTTACTGTCCCATGTTTGGCCCAGGTAGCATACAAATGAGTAAGAATTATAATTTTGTTCTGTTGCCACCTGCTGACTTAGTTTGCCATTGGCACCAGCAATTTAAAGAAAAAAAACACAAGAAAGAAGAATTTATGGATAAATAAAACTGTAGCTTTTTGTTTAATTTGGCAGATTAAAAAAATGTTTGCTGAAGATGTAAATAATCAATCTTTCATTTAAAATAAGTTAAATATTTTATAATGCACCTGCAATAAATACATCCTTCATTATCCTGGTAGTTTTTCTAAATACTAGTTCTAATTTGTCATCATCCTTTTGAACTGGACAGTGTACTCCAAATTAGATTTGATTAATAAAGAGTGGAATGAAATCATTATTTCCCATGATCTCCCATGATAAATTGAAAGACAAAAAAGAAATTGAAAGACAAAAAAGAAATTGAAAGACAAAAAAGAAATTGAAAGACAAAAAAGAAATTGAAAGACAAAAAAGAAATTGAAAGACAAAAAAGAAATTGAAAGACAAAAAAAAATTGAAAGACAAAAAAGATAAGTATAAAAAGTGGAAAGAGGGGAACATAACTAAGGCAGAATATCAGCAAATAGCCCGAGCCTGTAAAGATGAAGTGAGGAAAGCTAAGGTTCACAATGAAGACAGGCGTGCCACAAAAGTAAAAAATAACAAAAACAGCTTCTTCTAACATGTTAAAAACAAGAAAAAGGTTAAGGAAACAATTGGTCCATTGCTGGGAGAAAGTGGCAAGGAACTCTCCTTTTCTTCAGGAGAAAGTGAAACTGACTCAGATGATGGCCACTTGGTAAGTCCCCGGTTGGGCCCCATGACCATCCCAGTAGAATTAAAAGTACCCTCAACTGGAGCCCAGTGGAAGATACTGATCCTTTTAGACTCTGGATGCACCCAATGTGTAATCAGCCCGGAGGTGGTGGAGAAAATGGGTTTAAGACTGAGAACTTTGAAAGTACCCATTGTCTTTTGCCAGTTGGATGGATCAGTGGCTGGGAGGTGGGGGGGCATTTTGTAACCAAACCAGTGAAAATGTGGATGGGGGACCAACAATCCTTGAGTTTCATCGTGGCACCAGGGATGGAATGGCCCCTTATACTGGGATTACCTTGGCTGCGGAAATAGAATCCTCATGTGAACTGGCGGAAAGGGTGATTACGCATCCATTTGGCTAAGCTGATTGAAGGGGTGGGAAAGCCAGATCTCCCTGAAGCAATGAAAGAGTTACTGATGAGTGCTCTAGAGATTCAACAGCAAGAGACAGATGTGACAGCAAATGAAAGAATTAGACTAAATATGAGTGATGTGAGGGGATACAAAATCCCAAGGGAGAAACATGGGAGATTTGTCCAAAGTTAATAAGAGTTGAAATACTAAAAAGGGCAAGAGATGATAGATAGATACACAATACCTTTCAATATGGGAATTGCTTTATTAGGGGTTAGAAAAAAAGAGGTAGGAAGTAGAAATTGGGAAAATATTACTATGTAAACTGCTACTTAATATAATACATTATAATTACAATGTATACGTAAATGCTAGAAGTTGAAAGATTATTATTATGTATACCTAAACAGTATTATCATTGTTATTAGTATCGTGTATAAAGTAAATTGAACCAAACAATATACTCATATATGTTAAAGAAAAAAAATCATAAATAAAATTATATATAAAAAAATCTTGGCAACTGGTTCATACTTATGACTGTTGTAGTGTCCTGGGGTCACAAGATTACTTTTTGCAACCTTTTGACAAACTTAGTGATTGGGAAGCCAGATTCACTTAACAACTGTGTCAAGAAATGTGGTAAATGGGGTAAAACTCACTTAACAACAAAATTTTTGGCTCAATTGTGGTCATAAGTTGAGGACTACCTCAAATTTGAAAAATTGTGAAAGTATCATTCTTCAAATGTGTCTTTATGGGTCAGTGGTAGATATTCTTTGTGTGATTTATGTTGTAATATTTTCTTGGGTGGTTCTGCTGTAATGTTTTAAGCTTTTTTAAAATTTTAATTATTATAAAATGATTGGTAATGTTTTAAGTTTGTGTTATGGATATTTTATAATTGCATTATTGTGTCTATGCATGAGAGAATTCCATAGTATATTACAATATATATAATTCATAATTAAATGCATTAAAGTAATGTTGGAATGTTATTCTGTTAATTAATATTCCCAATATTTATTTGTTTTTAAAAATATAATTCTACTTTCAGGAAGGCTTTCAGAATAGCTTAACATATAATCAGTAAAAAAAAAAAAAGGCCGGTCTCCTTTCCTATTGATCATTTAAAAGATATAACTTCAACAGGGAAAAAGAATATATATAAGGGGAAAGCAGTCACTGATTATGGTAATAGGCTAAGGAGAAAACAGTCTATATCATTAGCTGATGGATATATCTTGCTTTCCATTTTTTGTGCAATTTGAGAAAATGGTTCCTGTCCAAGCTTGCATTTCCTAAAGTTACACATTTTTATATACAGAGATCCCAGTCTGCATTTTCACTGACTAATGAAGCTACAGCCCAAGACCCAATTCTCACATCATCAGTGTTTGAATCTACCTTGAGAGAACCAAAAGGCCAAATCAAGAAACAAAAGCACAGGCTGTCTACATTTCCCAGTTGGAAGAGTGTGGACCAATTAAATGAACCAAATAAAGGTCTGTAATGCTTGTGTGATATTTCTTGGTTCTGCAAAGAAGAAATAGCTATTTTTCATGTTCTTTTAGAATGGAGGAAAGAAGAAGGAATCAGGCAGATCAACAATCTGCAGACTGAGAATGGTCACTGCTTTGTCATTTTCTTTTTAAAATAGCTATTAAATTTTGAAAACAATGAACAGCATTTCTGTAAAATATTCCAAAGTATTTTTGGAGTATAAGACGCACCTTAATTTTGGGGGAGGAAAATAGGATAGGAAAAAATAGTTTCTGCCTGTGCCTTCCAGCATCCATCAGTATTAATCTGGCTAGCATCCTTGCAGCAAACAGCAAATGACCTGGTCAGCTTCAGCACGTTATTGCAGCCTGATTCAGCAAGAGCAGCTGATTGGTGGATGGAATATCACCAATCAGCTGTTCCAGGCTGCAGGGATTGCCACAGACCATTGCCGCCTCTGTGCCTCACATTTTTGGGTGGTTTTAGGTGGTGGGGATCCTCACTTCCACATGGATTTTGATAAGGAGCAGCACAGATCTTTTTGTCCATTTAAATCAAACCCTATCACCCTATGCGCATTTAACTGGAGTGGGTGGGGTAGGGTGTTTGTGATTTTCATGGGGGAAAGAAGAGGGACTTGGCATTGAAGTCTCCGCTCCCAAGACGCCTCCGTCTTCCTACCTTTAGCTATAGGCATTGAAAGTCTGGCTTTCTCACAGCAAGGCCCGATAGAGACGCAGCACTTCAGTTCTTCTGGACACTGTCATCTCATAAACACGCTGCCCTGTACCTTTGCTGGCTTGGTCAGAGCCTGATTCCCAAAGTGGCCCGGTGAAGCACAGAGGTTGGGATTTGGTTGGTGAAGCGGGCACTGCACAGGAGGCATAGGGCAAGGCGCCTCGCTGCTCTGCCTACCCCTTCTTCAGACGACCCAGGTGGAGGGCAGTCAGCTTCTGCTCCTGACCCAGGAGACAGATCTGGCCAGGAAGAAAGAGAAGGTAAGTCTGCAGAGAAGGAGGAGAAGGGTTCATGGCTCTGCATGGCTCTGCAATGTGCATCGGGAGAGGAAAGCATTTTTGGGTGGCAGCTCCAATCGCACAAGTTTTTGGAATCAGGGAAGGAATTGCGGTGCTGCCGCCCAAAAATGCTTTCCTCCCTGATTCCAAAAACGGGGCATGTGGAAGCCAAAAAAGTGCATTGCATTTCAGGCAGAGGGCAGTTCCAGTGCATGCTGCCACTTGAAAACACCTTCTGGCCAGATCTGCTGCCTAAAACACCATGCACTTTTATGGCCTCCGAACAGCCCATTTTAAGAGGAAAGTGTTTTCAGGCAGCAGCATCACAATCCCTTCCCTGATTTCAAAAATAGGGTGTGTGGCCAGCATTGCAACCCAAAAATGCTTTCCTCCCCCAATGCACATTACAGAGCCGTGCACCCTCCTTCTCCGCAGACTTACCTCCCCTTTCTTCCTGGCCAGATCCATCTCCTGGGCCAGGAGCAGAAGCTGACTGCCCTCCCCCTGGGTCATATGGAGAAGGGGTAGGCAGAGCGGCGAGCCTCCTTGCTTTAGGCCTCCTGTGCAGTGCCCACTTTGCCAACTGAGTATAAGATGCACCCAGATTTTCACCCTCTTTTTTGCGGGGGAAAGGTTCGTCTTATATTCCAAAAAATACAGTACATTTGGAATATTCAGAACCTATCTGCTGAGCCATTGGAATATGTTTTCTGTTAGTAACTCATTAACAATTAATAACTTCGTATTATTTATAACCTGTCATGAAATTTGCAAACAAAAAGGCCTGGTTCTAATGTAAAGCTGTGGTCATTCTTTTCACAAAATGTATTATTGCTGCCAGAATTATGGTAAGCCTTGCATTGCTCTTGGCAAGGCCTCAGTAACTAGATCCTCTGCAGTATCCATTGACAGAAATACATCCTTCTGTAGATATTATACCAAAAGTTGTTTCTAGATTAGTTAATCCTCTTCCTGGATGCAGGAAGTTATATCTGTTTTATTTTTATTGTTCAGCTATTATTTCTGTGCCTTTTACTCCTGAAATCTTAGAACATATTTGTGAGTGATAAATGGACCTTTAGTGTATGTGGTTGATGCATGTGCAAACTTAACTTGTTAAGTTGAAATAATTTATATTAAAAAATTGTCTTGGAAAAATATTTTAAAAGTTTGGCATGAACAATTGACCTGAGGCATTTTTCAATGCCTTTAAATTAAGCAACTATTCTTGAGGATAAATAGACTATGACTGTTTTATTAAATTTATTACCAAAGCTGAAATCCCAAAATATATTTTAGTCACATTTAATGGCATTTGATTGTTTAAACTCTAGAAAAAATGCTTTCAAAAAGCAATTGCAGTTATATCTATTTCATTTATAATTAGATGCTGTTTAGAAAAGTGTTTTGAATCCTAGAAATATACTAAATAGTAGGGAATCAGTGCTTTCACAAACTCAAAAATAAAATGGCTTTGTGTAATTAAATATACATACCTGTAAGCCCAGAATTACAGGTCAGCAGCCATGCCAGTTCTTAGTGGAACATCATATGACAAATCCAATTTTATGACATTTATAATATGTGACAGTCATTAAGTGAATATTGTGATCATAAGGCAAATGCCACAATCATTAATTGAAAGCTGTGGTCATTAGGTGCACCTATTGCACACAATGGGCATTTTTTCCCAGAAAGTAAATGCCAGTTTCCAACGTGGTGAATTGTGGTCACATGATAATGGAATGCTGCAAAAGGCTCTAAATATAGGCTGGGTTGCTCAGCACCCAAAATGCATTATGTGACCATGGGGATAGGGCAGGTATCAAATTTTGAGTCTAGTCGTGGGTATCTTTTTGGGGGTGTATCATAACTTTAAATACTCATTAAGTGAGCTATCATCAATTGAGACCTATCCATAGAAGCCTACTTAAGATTCTATATATAAACATTATAACTTTAATTTTCAAGAATTTTAAATTTTTGCTTCTTTGCATTTAATATCAAGTATAGCATCCTAGTCTCCAAAATTCTTACATTGATTCAGTCATGCATAATATAAACCAATTACAATAAATGGAACAGTTTGTGAAAGATGACATTAATATCAACTGATTTCTCTACATATGACTAAGTTTGTATTCAAATCAGTTACTTTCTTCTACATTATTTGTGAAATTCCAAGTTATTAATTCTGCTAATGAAAGGACACTAGATGATATGACAATAAATAGATCAATAACAAGATTCTTGCTCAATCCAAGAAAGAGAGTCCTTTACTAGAAATAATTGGTGGCTGTTAACTTGTCTGGATTAATAACAAACAATAAGATGTTCCCATCTTTGCATTGAATTGCCATGTAGTGCCAAATTGTTAGAATTTATCATGGTCAGCAGTACTAGTTGCAAGGAAAATACTAACATGTTTAGAAACATTTAGGTTTTCAGGAATTCTAAAATACACATTGCAACCACTCTTGGGTTTTAAAGAAATTCTTAATAATATTAATAAATAACAATGTATTTATTATGCTTTTCATCTATCCAATACTATGTGTGGGTTGCAAAACTAAATGTTCATTGTTTTGTAAACCTTTAAAATATTTATTAAAACTCTGGCTCCATTTCAAATTCATCAGATCAAATTGTGATTAATCATCTTCACAGTACTTTATCATAATATGTGTCATATTTCATATTTATCATAATTCATATGAACTTTATTATTCTCTTGAAATTTATAAGATATAAAACAACCAAAATTTTACTTTTTGTACTAATTGAAAAAATAGCTAATTAAGAATGCATTCAGATCAATAAAATTCAATAATAATACTGGAGTTTCTTTTTATATTCCCTTAGATTTTCCTCCTGTTTTGCAAAGTACAGATGGAAATTGGGTAGCCTTGAAAAATACCATTTTGCCTTGTCCTCGATTGCTTGCTAAACCTAAGAGCCAAGTGTTCAAAGCTTTGGAGGAAGAATCCAATGTTGTATCTGCTTATGATGAGATGGGCTCAGATAGCGAAGATAATGGTGACTGGAATGTGACTTTGAACAAGCTACAGCAGAGGCCTCAGGAGCTTTCAAATTACGTTGAAGCTCAGCACAATGCTGAATGGAGTTATGGCAATGAATTATACCAGTCTATGACTTCTCTGTCATCTAAGGGGTTTACCATTGAGACAGAATACTGTGATTCAGAAATATCACCTGTCGATCCTTTAAGGAAGACTATAGCATCTAGCCTCTTAGGAATGAATAAAGAAATTTGTAACAATAAATACAGAGAGGAAAAAGCAGAGATGAATGAAGAATTGGATGTGAATTTTAATCCACAGGTTATCAGTTTAAACTGTTCAGATGGTAGTGAAAATGAAATCTATCATGACTTTGAAAAGACATCAAGAACATGGGGGAAAAGTAATGTTCTCTCTGAAGATTTATGCAAAAGCAAAAATTACACAAAACTACATAACAACTTGGGTACATATCAGGTAAGCAAAGTTTGGTGATTATAGTTTATAGCTTGCCACAAAAAAGGAGGAGGGAGTGGTGAAATCTTTGCTGTATTACATAGACACGGTAACCTAAGCATAGCCAGTCATGGAAAGCTCTACTAATTATCATTGTTAACCCTATGAATACATATATGTTGCTAATGACCATGGGCATTGAATAAACTGATCTAATCTGACATTTTGTCACTGAATAGGAATTGGTACTATGTATTACACAAGCTTCAAGTAATTATGGTCATGATTTTTCTGAATTCCCATTCAGTTGTTTTTCTGCTAAAATTATTTGTTGTGATCCTGTCATAAATTCACATATCCAGATTGCATTGCTACATTATGAAACCAACTTTGGGGAAAAAATATTTTTCTGGAATGTGATAGCCAAAATTACATGGAAGTAAAAAAGGCCACTTATATAGATGACTATATAGCAATAGCACTTAGACTTATATACCACTTCACAGTGCTCTACAGCCCTCTCTAAGCAGATTACAGAATCAGCATCTTGCCCCCAAACAATCTGGGTCCTCATTTTACTGACCTCGGAAGAATGGAAAGTTGAATCAATCTTGAGTCGGTGAGATTCAAACTTCCAAACTTCTGGCAGCAGGCAGTATATAGTATTTGCACAACTTTTTAAAAAATGATCAGCCACGTGTCAGTCTATCATGTTGCTTCTCATGTCTCAATTACATTTCAGTGCAAATCCAGGAAACTGTAGGAAACTGCACTTGCAGACTTTTTTCTGTAGATCATGAACTGAAGGAGAGGTTTACCATTGCCTTCTCCCAAGCATATTAATCATTGCCTTTGCTATTGTTATGAAAATTATCATCCATTTCCAGCATCTTCCTGTACAGAATATTTGTAGCTCAGGGTTATAAAAAAAGAAAAGTCTTGTGTAAATAGATTAATTTTTCCCTGGCAAAATTTACTTCATTTTTTCTCTCTGATTTTATCATTATTTATTTTTCTTTTATTTATATCCTGCCAATAGAAAAAAAAGCTTAATTTCCTGTTCAATTTACTGCATACTTATGTTACTTCTCAGCAGTGAGAATTAAAAATGTTTCCTGTCCCAGTTTTATAATCTGAAAACCATACATGCAACATAGTATATAACTAAATATATAGTATAGATAATCTTCCACTCATGATCATTCAAATTTAAGATGGTGTTGAATGAAAGGACTTAGGACCGCTGCCCAGAGTTCATGTAATGAAAATTTAGGTACTTGGCACTGTGCTCACCCTTACAACAGTGGGAATGCTGCATCTCTCCCTCACACTGTGGGCTGGGAACCTTAACCAGCTAGGTCCACCGATACACGGAAACTTGTCACCAGTTGAAGGCCTTGACTGACTAAACTCATCAGCACACGGGCCTCCTTCCTCCCCCTTTACTCCCAAGTGGCCTGGTCTTCTCTCTCTCTCCCCCCACCCAAATTCTTGGAAGGTCTCAAGTGGCTAGATCCACTTGTCCGTGAAAACCTGACATGTGCCAGAAGGTTTCAGCCAGCTACACCCAGTGGTGTGAGGGCCTCCTACATTCCTACAATCGCTCCTGAAAAGCCTGACTTATCTTTCTCCTTTACCACCAACCCAAGGTTGGGTCTTTTACCTCCCCACTCCCCACCCCAATGGCCTTCTCTTTGCCCATCATGACTAGGTCCACTTATCATTCCTTTTCTCTGCAGTTGCTACAGGCATGCCAATCCAATGTCAGCTAGAAACATAGTGAAGGCTAGAAAAGCAACCTTTCTCAAGGCTGATGAAGTAGAGAAGTCAGCCAAAGAAATAATCTGATTGTAATAAAAATCCTAATAAAATGTTCATGTTCTGTCCTGATGACTTGAATGTGAAAGATATCATAATGATCTTAAAAATTAAATTGCAAAATCAAAACTAGAGCTGAAATTATTTAATGCTTAGAAAATTGAATGCATGCTATTTGATATTGAAAGTTATTTTTCCTTATATATTTATTATGTTCTTATGTCATAAATAGTTCTTTATAAATGTGCCACAAATTTCACTGTTTTCTTTTTGAGATATAGTAATTTAATTATTTGCTTTTTGTTTTTAATTATTTAAGGTATTTGATGATTTATCAAAATTTGACATCAGCTGTGTCGATCAACATCAACAAAGTAAAGTACTCTCTGTGGAAGCAAGGTTGAAGGCAAGGTTATCTGAATTATCAATAAAAATGAAAAAGAGTAGAGAAACTTCAGAGGAAGAGACATCAGAGTCAAGAACAGCAAATGAGAACCAGAAATCTGGCTTAGCTTTAGAAAGCAATAGCAAATGTCTCCAAGAAGAATTTAAAAAGGTAGTTAATATTTTTTGTCTGTATAGTTAGCAAATAGCATGAGTCATTTTCTATCTTATTTCTTGAGGAATTGAAATGTGGGAAGTAGAAGCCTGGGAAGGAAAAACTGCTGTCTTTCCCATCTGTAAAATCCTTGAACAACCAGAACATGGTACACACAATATTTAGCTATGTTACTCACAAATTGCAACAATCTAATGTGAAATTATTGAGAAACCAAATAGTTGCTACAGGAACTATGTGTGGCCATAGTGTGACTTCAGTCATCTCCTATCCCTGCTTTCTATTCCCACACTTTGTGCTGTTGCTGCTGTAGGGATCCTATAACTTTTAAAAATCATTCTTCCAAAATCTCTTTAATTAGGCCAGATAATCCTGTTTCTGCAGACAGCATTTTGTTATGCATGTAGAATTCACTTCAAAATTGAACATGAGAAATGTAGAAGATTCCATCTTTTGCTTAGCATTTACTTGGCATAAAATGAAATTTCATATAAATAATAACATTCCAAAAGTTACCTGGAGTTCATATTTCTGTAGAAAGTATACCAAGTATATCAAGTATATCAACTTGTCTTTTTTAAAGAGTATAGACTAATTTCCAGCTACATACACAAATTTCACTTGCTTCTTTCCCTTAATTAGTCACTTCCATCTAGCACTGTCTTTTCTTAGATCATCTCAATAAAGAACCATTACCCAGAATGTTACAAAGGTGCTTTTTCAAAAGGCAACTTGAGTATGTTTTTTCCTTGAGGAAAACGAAGTTTTGTTTTTCATCCAAGAAACTTCCATCAGTTCTGATTGGATAGTGTGGAGCAGATGGGGGGATTAGTTCTGACAGGAGGGGTGGGAATGGAGCAATCATATTTTTTTGCAGTCATCTGGTTGTTAGTACTCTCACTGAGAGACTTTGAAGCCACTTGGGAGTTTATCTGTGCCGTCAGGGTCACCTGAATTAGAATGCAAATGAGTATGGAATCTTCTTGGATCTGCTGAAAGGACTGTGATGTAGACAGGAGATAGATGGTATCATATTCTTCCCCCTCTGTTGAAGAAAGGCTGTTCAATTGTAACTGTAAATTGTGGCCTCTTTTACCTCTCTTTCAAACTCATGGTCCACTCTATCCAGAATGTGGATTTGCTGTTTCAAAAGAGTGACATTTGTCTTTCAAATGCATATGGACTACTGAATCTTGTTCTGATGAGTTTGAACTCCTGTGTTGTGTCGATGGTGCTGTGAATTGGTTGTTTTGTTTTTCCAACAAAACAAAACAAATTATCTGCAATTTCCTCATAATTAATAATAATATTAATTACCATATTTTTCAGTGTATAAGATGCACTGGAGTATAAAATGCACCAAGATTTTGAAGAGGCAATTTTTTAAAAAAAGTTTTTGCATTCTGCAAACCTCCCCAAAATGCAAAAATGGGCCCTTTTTTTCAAAAAGGGCATGAATAGCTCTTAAGAAGCTTGTAGAGTGTTCCTGGGGGCTGGGGAGCCTCCAAAACGAGCAAAAAGCCTGTTTTTTTGTGAAAACGGCCCTGTTTTTCGTAAAAAGAAAGGGGGGCATGGATAGCCTAAGGGAGGCTTATAGAGTGCTCCTGGGGGCTGGGGGAGCAAAATTGAGCAAAAGAAAAGCCATTTTTTGCTCATTTATGCCCTCCCCAGCCCCCAGGAGATCTCTGAAAGACTCCATAAGGCAATGCATGGCCATTTTGGTGAAGGGGCGGGATTTTGGCAGGCAAAAATTGCTGTATTCAGTGTATAAGATGCACCCAGATTTTCAGCCTCTTTTTTGAGGGAAAAAGGTGCATCTTATACTCCGAAAAATGCAACAACAACAACAAAAATAATAATAATGGATTAACGAGTGTTCCATTGGATGCTATGGCTCCTGGGCATTCTGCACAAAATGAGCTACAGCGAAAAAGTGAAAAATCTGGACTAGGGAAGAAAACATCTCTATTATCAAAGCTTACTATCAGTCTGAGCCAGCAAAACGTGGATTTCAAAAACGAATGTATCAGATTTGGAAGGTGAACCACATGGATTGTGATATCAGTGAACAAAAGCTAATGGACCAACGACGTGTAATTCTAAGGCACAAATTATTCACTACAGCAGAATTAATAGGAATCGAAGAGAAAGCAACTAATCATCTGAGTATACCAACAAAGAAGAGTAACATCAAGAATGATTTGCAGATTCAAAAGCAAACTGAGGAAGAAAGGGAGGAAAAAGATGCTGAAATGGATGAGGATAAAGAACAAGGAAACACTAAAGAACAAACACCAATAGGTATTGCTCAATTAGCTGAGAAAATAAAGCATCAAATGGAAGATGCCAAAAGAACATGTTTGCCAAAGCTGAACCAAGTGAACTGGAAAGAATTGAGAAAGGTACTAAAAAAGGTCAATAAGGCTGTGCAAACCATTCAAACCACTACATTAACTGAAACAAACCAGCTGAAATATGCAGCAGCCTTCAAAAGAACCAAAGAGGCAAGAAGAGGAAGCCTAAGTGGAAAATTCAGTTGGAATTGAAGATCAAAAAGTTTCGTGAAGACTTGAGCAACTTGAAGAACCTAAGGCCGAGGTGAAGCAGTGGTTAAAGTGCAGTACTGCAGGCTACTTCAGCTGACTGCTAACTGCAGTTCGGCGGTTCTAATCTCACCGGCTCAAGGTTGACTCAGCCTTCCATCCTTTCGAAGGTGGGTAAAATGAGGACCCAGACTGTGGGAGCGATATGCTGACTCTGTAAATAGCTTAGAGAGGGCTGAAAGCCTTATGAAGTGGTATATAAGTCGAACTGCTATTGCTATTGCTAAGGCAAGGTCAGCTAAAGAACAAGCAGGTCAAAAGTAGCCTGGAAGTAAGATACGATTTAGAGAATAAGAAGATTGCAGTAGTAATTGAAGATCTGAAGCAGAGGGTTGTTGCCATTACTGAAAAGATTAAAAAGTATGAAAACCGAGTAACTCAGTTCAAGGAAAACTCACAGTTCAGAGCAAATCAGCACCAGTTTTATAAAAGCTTAGAAAGTGGAGATGGAGTAACAACAAATAAAAAGCCTGATAAAGAGAAAGCTCTGAAATTCTGGAAGAATTTGTGGGAAAACAACAAGAACCACAACAGAAATGCAAAATGGATCAAACAGATTGAAGATTCTATTAAAGTGCATAAAATGAAAGATGTGAAGATAAGAAAAGAAATGGTGCAAAGAAAAGTGAAGAACTGGAGTACACCTGGACCATATGAGTTACATGGCTTCTGGTTAAAGGCATTTACAAGTGTGCACAAAAGATTGGCAGCCCAAATGAACCACATCTTAAAAACACCTGAAAAGGATGAATGGATGACAACTGGATGACAAGGGCATTTTTGATCCAAAAAGATTAAGAAAAAGGAAAGGACCCTGGAAACTATAGGCCAATTACTTGTTTGCCAACAACATACAAGTTCCTTACTGGTAACATTGCAAACCAAATTTATGGATACTTGGAAAGAAATAACTTGCTTCCTGTAGAACAGAAAGGATGCTGCAAAAATTCAAGAGGAACAAAGGACCAACTGCTGATTTACAAGCTAATCCTAAATAATTCAAAGAAAAGACAAACCAACCTGTTCATGGCGTGGATAGACTATAAGAAAGCATTTGACTTCCGGTCTGGCGTCACGCTGGAACGGGCTGCTGACAGATTCTCTGTTCGGTTCGCCCGGTCTTTCCACGAGCGTGGCCGTAATAGGCAAGGTCCCTTCGAGGTGCAAGGACCTTTGGAGAGGGGAAACTTCTGTGCAGTGGAGGGTGAAAGGCGATCTCCCCCCACGAAGCAAGAGGCTCCCTCAGAGTTCGTGCCAAAGAGGTCGGCTGATTAATGGCCGACCAGAAGACGTGACTGCCAGCCACTAATAAGGAAGGGAGAGACAGCAGCAGGGAACATAGCGGATCGAATGACGGTAATCACAAGATCTGACTTAAAAGCCTAAATCTAAAAGATAAACAACTTAACTGCAATAAATACAGATACGTGTGTGGGCGCATTTATCTGAAGCGGCTATTAAATACAAACAGAAAACTTTTGTGAAAGCTGATTGACGTAGTGGATAGAGGAAGACTGAGGCTTTGGACTATTTAAATTTGAGGATTAATAGAGGACGAGACGGAGGAGAGAAAGGCAGTCAGCTGGATTTGCCTGCCTGGGAAAGAGGGAAGAAGCTTAATCACAAGGGTTTGAACCAACTTTAAATCACGTGGTGTCATATTACAGCCAGAGACAGCAGAAGGAAAACACTACACTGACAACAGGAAGAGATTGATGGGTGAGTTCTAAATACTTCCTGGCCTCTCCTGCACCCTGTCGTATCACGCTGAAACGTTTCTCTTCCTGACTCTCCCAGATACTATAGAATTAGCTGAGCCTATATTTCACAGCCCTGCTCCAGCTTAATTACCTTGTATGTACCCCGGGCTCTGTATAACTACTCAAACAGCATTCAGAAGGCACTAGACTTACACCTTAAAGGGGAAGAGCTGAATCAAAGCAAATGGCAACAAAAACAGTAACTTTAATTAAAGGGAGTAAAAAGCAAACTCCCCTATCTACCCCGGTGAGGGAAAAGTCCCCTGAGGGCAGGCAAGCGGGAGATAAGGCAGCCCCAACCCTACAAGACCAGGTGGTAACAATGGACTCCCTACAAGAGGCAATATTGAAGATGGGTGAAAGTGTCACCAAAGGCCTGGAGGGAGTAAAGAATGAAATGCATGAAGTAAGAAACAATATGGGAAAAATTGAGGAACGTATAGGAGTAATACAAACAGCGCTGCTGAAAAATGAGCAGGAAATTCAAAATGTTAAGGGGAGAACGGAAATAGTGGAAAAAAGGATAGACAAAGTAGAGGACAATCTGGAATCTATAAACTCAAGCCTGGAGGAGGCCATCCTCCAGCTAGAATTAGAGCGATCAGCATATTATTTAAGACTACAAAACGTGGAGGAAGCAAAAGATGAAAACCTCCGGGAGCTGATTGGAGAAATCCTGGGATTAGTCCTCGGCAGGCCGAAAAAAGAGGTTATTAATGATCTGGACGAAGCCTATAGAGTCAATACAGGCTTCGCGAGACGCCACCGGCTTCCGAGGGAGATGCATGTGAGGGTGTTGAGAAGACAGCTGAGAGAGGACATTCTAAGTACAATAAGAGGGGACTCTCTAACATACAAGGGTAAAGAAATTCTCATCTTAAAACAGACTCCACGGAGAGTCAGAGAGAAGAGAAGGAAATACAACTTCCTCTCCACACGTTTAAACAGAGACAGAATCCAGTTCAGATGGCTCCTTCCAGAAGGAATGTTGATAACATGGAGGGAAAAGAAATACCGGATAGATACCTTGGCGAAAGCTCAAGAATTCCAGGAACTTTTACTAGCAGACGATGAGAGATTTAATAAAGAAGGACTTTTAAGACAGGAGGACACTATAATTGAAACTCAACCAGAGGGGCGGGGGCCAGGAGAGGCCAGAGAACGAGAGAGATATGGCAGAGAAGATTCGAGAGCAAGGTCACCCATCGAGACACGATCCAAAGGCGCCCTCAAAGCAAATAATGTGTAAGGGAATTGAAGAATGGGAAACGAATGTACTATCAGCAAATGTAAATGGTCTTAACATAACTTCCAAAAGAAAACGTGTACTGTTGGATCTAGTGAAACAAAAGTTAGATGTAATCTGTCTTCAGGAAACCCACATTAAAGAAAAGTACAATAACCTGTTGGTCTGTCCAAAACTAGGTAAAACATTCTGCTCGTCAGCACAAACCAGAAAAAGAGGAATTGTGATGTATATAAAAGAATGGTTGAACCCCAAATTAATACATGCAGACAAAGACGGTAGGGTATTAATGGTGGAGATAATTAATGGTGGGGGAAAAATTTTACTAGTTGGAATTTATGCCCCAAATCAAAAACAAGAGAGATTTTATATTAATCTATATAAGAGGATAAATGAAATAGAGTGGCAAAATATATGTATTCTAGGGGATTTCAACGCTATAGCAGACGGTAAGATGGACTATAAGGGTACTCACAAGAAAAGCACAAGAAGGAAACTACCGTCTGCCTATGTAAATATGGTGAAGGATTTAGATCTTTATGATGTCTAGCGAGCAATGAATGACAAGATGCAACAGTACACGTTTTACTCCCATCCACATAATTCATGGTCCCGTATCGACATGGTTTGGTCAAACTCGGAGCTACTCATGGATACTGTAAATATTGAAATAACAACCAACAAGTGGGCCGACCATCACCCAGTCTTATGGCAATGGAAAGGGAAGGCAAGGATAAAAGCTAGGTGGACATTAAACCAGAACATACTACAAGAGAAACAATTTGTACAACAAATAGAAAAGGAATTGGGCTACTTCTTCAAAGAAAACTGTAAAGAGCAGACCTCAATACAAAATGTTTGGGACACGATGAAGGCAGTTGTGAGGGGAATATCCATAGCCTATATAATAAGAAGAAACAAAGTGCACAGGGAAAAACTTAATACACTGAACAAAGAATTAAGAGAGACGGAACTGCTGACCCAGAAAGAGCCAGAAAATAGTAGACACAGGGAAAAAGGAGAGTTAATTAAACACCAAATAAATTTGATCTCTCAAGAGGAAATAGCACAAAACATTAAGAGAATGAAGCAGAATCATTTTGAACATGCAAATAAAACTGGGAGATGGTTGGCCCACAAAATAAGAAAGGAGAAGGTCAAAAGAATTATTAAACAACTATATGACGAGGAGGGGAATTTGAAACAAGAAATAGGAGAAAAGAAAAAGATAGTACAGAACTATTATAGGAAACTATATAAACAAGACGAAATTAATGAACAAGACATTAGAAAATACCTTATAAAGCAGAAGGTTCCAGTCTTGTCGGAGGAGATGAGAGAGATGCTCGATAAAGAAATCACACAAGAAGAACTGAAAAAGGCCATTCAAAAACAAAAAAACAATAAAACACCTGGGCCGGATGGGCTTCCGTCGGAAATATATAAAAAACTTCAAAATACCATAGAAGACAAATTATTAGAACTATGTAATGAGGCATTACAAAATGGTAGGGTCCCAAAATCATGTGGGGAAGCTTACATCACCCTAATACCAAAGGAAGAGGCGGACAGTAGCAAGGTCCAAAATTATAGACCCATATCCCTGTTAAATGCAGATTACAAAATTTTTGTATCAATATTGGCGGAAAGACTAAAAATAATATTAAATCAAAGTATCCATTCGGATCAAAACGGCTTTCTCCCAAAAAGACATATTAGAAACAATACAAGAATAATAATTGATACCCTGGAATTCTATCAAACAAGATCCGAGAAACAACTCACATTAATCTTTGTCGACGCTCAGAAAGCCTTTGATAACCTAGATTGGAACTTTCTAATCACTCAACTAAAAATGATGAAATTTGGCGACAAATTTATTAAGATTATAGAATCTATATATTCACGGCAATCTGCAAATATTATAGTCAACGGGGAACTAACAGAGAGGATACAAATTGGAAAGGGTGTTAGACAAGGGTGCCCGCTCTCCCCACTACTATTTATTATGTCACTAGAGGTCCTTTTAAATCGGATAAGATCAAACCAGGAAATTAGGGGCTTGACCATAAAAAAAGAACAATATAAAGTACAGGCCTTCGCGGATGACATGGTCTTTATCGTGGAAGACCCCTTACTTTCAGGACCGAATTTGATGAAGGACATTGAGAACTTTGGGTGTGTGGCAGGTTTAAAAATAAACAAGGAAAAAACAAAAATGATTATAAAAAATTTCCCCAAAAACCAGATTGGAGAACTAGAGAAAACAATGGAATTAAAGGTAACTAAAAAAATTAAGTATTTAGGGATCTGGCTGTCTGCAAAATGCTCTTCCATAAAAGAAGACAACTATGATAAGTTGTTACAGAATACTCAAAAGGACTTAAAAACCTGGTCAAAACTACAACTATCACTGATGGGAAGAGTCGCAGTAATTAAAATGAATGTTTTGCCAAAAATCCTCTACCTATTTCAAACGGCACCGGTTAAGCTAGGGGAAAATTTTTATAATGATTTGGACAAAATGATTCGAAACTTTATATGGAATGGTAAAAAGCCCAGAATAAAATATATGCACCTGCAGGATAAAAGAACTCAAGGGGGAATGGGATTACCGGAATGGAAAACATATCATCAAGCAGCAACAACTATGTGGATAAAAGAATGGGTAATGTTAGCTAATAAAAGAATCTTAACAATAGAGGGCCACGACCTGCAATACGGGTGGCACAACTACTTATGGTGCGAGGGAAATAAAATCCACAATTATTTTAGTAGTCACCATTTAAGGGGGGTATTAATTAAGGACTGGCTGGAAATTAGAAGGAGATACTACATGCAACTACCTAAATGGATATCTCCGACGGAAGCCCTGATATACCCGAATTTGATAAACTTGGATAAAATTGTTACCTACCAACAGTTGCTAGACGACCAAAACAAACTAAACCCCAGGGAAAATTTGGCTGATAAGGGAATAAACATCGATTGGTGGCCATATCTTCAAATTCAAAACAAACACAAATTCGATCTAGCACAACCCGGCTTCCAGAACAAGAACCAGGAATTAGATAAAATTTTAATTGGACCAGATGAGAAATTAATTTCAAAAATATACAACTGCTTACTGATTCGAAAAACGGAAGCAGAAAGAGTAAAAGAAGTCATGGTAACCTGGGCCCAAAACATCAGCCACACAATAGACCTAGACGACTGGGAAAGAGTCTGGGAATGGAACCTAAAATTGACAAAGTCGACGGCCTATAAAGAAAATATATATAAAATGTTCTACCACTGGCATCTTCCACCGACAAGACTGGCGAAAATGTCTTCAAAAGTTTTGACCATATGCTGGGAATGTAAAACAGTGCTGGGCACGTACTACCATATGTGGTGGACGTGTCCGGTAGCCAAAGCATATTGGAAGCAAATACTAGGATGGCTGAATGGAATCTTGTCAATTAAACTATGCCTTAAGCCGGAAAGTTTCTTATTAGGGATAATAGATCAAAAAATTTGCAAATCTGACCAATACCTCCTAGTCCATATTCTGACAGCGTCAAGGATTGTTTACGCACAGTGCTGGAAGAGTGAAAATGCCCCCACCAACACTATGGTGATGAATAAAATTTTAGAACTAGCAGAAATGAACAGATTGACGATGCGAATTAATGACAAAGAAGATACAGACTTTTATACAGTCTGGGAGAAGCTGTACAAATGGCTTGATGAGTCAGTGAAGACTTAGACATAAAAAGAGATAGCTGACTAACCTAATACGATTAAACCAATAACTCAAATGAACAATATACAACAACTGAGAGATAAGCGAAAGGAGAAATGTATCAGGGGCGAGAACCCACCGTCGAGCAATTTTGTTACACTACAATGTTGGGAAAACTTTAAAAAGCTGATAGGAAATCCGCTATAATTACCTGCATGAAATTAGCGATTAAACTTCATTTTAGATGAGGCGAGAGGACTTATAATCCTTGCCTCTTCAAGCAAGGAAAGGAAAAGAGAACCAGGTTGTCCTCAGCAGAGGAAAATATGCAAATGTAACAAAGGTTAGAAGGGAGGGAAGGAGGACAGTAGGGAAGTCAGGATGGAGAGGAGAAAGGAGAGGAATAGGAAAGGCAGAAGAAGGGGGAAGGATAAAGAGGAGGAAGAGAAAGAAGAGAAGGGAAAGAAGGTGGGAAGAAAGAAGGAGAGAAGAAAGAGAAGAAACTGGGGGAGGAAGGAGGGAGGGAAGAAGAGAGGGTAGTAAAGAGGGAAAGAGGGAGGGAAAGAAAGAGAGAAGGAGTGTTGGAAGGAAGGAAGGAGAGAGGAAAGGAGGGAGGTTAAGAGAAAAGAAAGGAGGAGGGAAAGAGGAAGGGAAGGAGGGAAGGTATGTGTGAAGGAGGGGGGGATCGAGGGAGGGAAAGGAGGGGGAAGGAAAGGAGGAAAGGAGAAAAGAAAGGAGGGAAGGCAGGGGAAAAGGAAGTAAGGGGGGAGGGAAGAAAAGGGTATGGAAAAGAAGAAAGGGGGGAAGAGAAGAGGGAGGGAAGGAATAAGATACCTAACCCTTGATGTTTATAATGATTTGATAGTATGGGAATATCTCGAAATGTAGTTGTATTGTTTTTTACAAGTTATGGATGTTGTATTTTCTTTTTACTAATAAAATCTTTTTTAAAAAAAAAATTTTTTTAAAAAGAAAGCGTTTGATTCAGTTCCTCATAGCTGGATCAAGAAATGTCTGAAAATCTTTGGCATCAGCAGCAACATACAAAAATTCATGGAAACGTCAATGAACCTCTGGAAAACGAAGCTTATAGCTAATGAAGAAGAACTGGGTGAAGTTAAAATTAAACGAGTCATTTTCCAGGGCGATTCCCTTTCACCTCTATTTTTTATACTCTCAATGCTGCCATTGACAATCATTTTGAAGAAGATGAACTATGGATACGAACTTGCAAAGAAAGGACTGAAAATTTCGCACTTAGTGTACATGGATGATTTGAAGCTGTTTGGTAAAACAAAAGCTGAACTGAATTTATTAATTGAAAGCACAAAAGAATTTAGCCAAGACATTGGTATGCACTTTGAAATTGACAAATGTGCAACAATGGCAACCAAAGCAGGCAAGGTCATAGAAGATGATGGAATAGAACTTGAGAATGAAGAAATGATAAAGGCAGTGAAACCAGAAGAAGGCTACAAGTACTTGGGGATTTTAGAGGCCTCTGACTTAATGCATAATAAAATCAAGGAAATAACTTCAGCCAAGTACATTTGACGAATTTGCAAGATATTAAAGTCCAAATTGAATGGGGAAAACGCCATAAATACCTGGGCTATACCTGTGATTCAATACTCTGCAGGAATAATTGACTGGACCCAGATGGAGTTGGACAATTTGGACAGAAAAACAAGAAAGCTTGTGACAATGAATCATGCTTTGCACCCTAAAAGTGATGTTGACTGGTAGGTTATATCTACCAAGAGCAGAGGGTGGTCGAGGACTCCTACAAGTAAAACAGACTGCGGAAGAAGAAAAACACAGCTTGAATGATTACATCCAGAAAAGTGAAGAACCAATGATTAAAGAAGTAAATAAAGGAGGCTTTCTAAAGACAACAAAGTCAAAAGCTGAATATAAGAAAGAAGTAATTGGGAAGCGAGCTGAAAATTGGAAAAACAAAGCTGTGCATAGCCAATACTTGAAAAGTATTGAAGGCAAAGCTGACCAAAAGCTAACTTAGAACTGGTTAAGATCAGGAGCACTGAAAAAAGAAACAGAAGGCTTTATTTTGGCAGCTCAAGGACAAGCCTTAGCCACAAACTACATTAAGGTAAAAATTCAACACGTTACCACTAACAGCAAATTTCGCCTCTGTAATGAGAAAGACGAGACAGTCGACCACTTGATCAGTGGGTGCACCAAAATTTCACAAACTGACTACCTACAACGCCATGACCATGTTGCTAAGATCATTCACTGGAAATTGTGCCAAAAATTTGGATTTGAGCACAGCAAAAACCACTGGGACCATCAGGTCGAGAAAGTTTTAGAGAATGAGAAAGTCAAGATCTTGTGGGACTTCAGAATCCAGACTGACAGGCACTTGGCCCACAACACACCTGACATAACAATAGTTGGAAAAAAAATATGGTTCATTGACATTGCAATACCTGGAGATGCACGAATTGAAGATAAACAGCAAGAAAAAATCACAAAGTACCAGGACTTGCAAATTGAAGTTGAGTGACTGTGGAAAAAAAATTGTGTGTTGTCCCGATTGTATTTGGAGCCCTTAGAGCAATACCCAAAGGGATACCTTGCTTTTTGGAAAATCTAAATTTATCAGACTTGAACATTCTGATTCTACAAAAAACCACCCTACTTGGAACAGCTTATATCCTTCGACATTACCTTAACAGTTTCTAGGTCCTTGGTTAGGACTCGAGCTGTTGAGCTACCAACCAGCCCCAAAGGGTGTGAATCTTACCAAAGATTAACCACATAATAATAATAATAATAATAATAATAATAATAATGATGATGATGATGATGATGATGATGATGATGCCAAATGCAGACTTTGCAAAGAAGCTGATGAAACTGTTGATCACATACTCAGCTGCTGTAAAAAAATCGCGCAGACTGATTATAAATTGCGGCACAATTCAGTAGCACAAATGATCCATTGGAATTTGTGCAAAAATTATAATATTAAAACAGCAACAAACTGGTGGGAACATCAGCCTGAAAAAGTCACCGAAAATCAGATGGTCAAGATCTTGTGGGATTTCCGTATACAAACCGACAAAATACTGGCGCATAATACACCAGACATCACACTGGTTGAGAAAAATAAGGTCACAATCATAGACATCGCAATACCAGGTGATAGCAGGGTCGCCGAGAAGGAACATGAAAAAATCGCAAGATACCAGGACTTAAAAATCGAAATTCAACGACTATGGCACAAACCAGCAGTGATAATTCCAGTGGTAATTGGCACACTGGGTGCTATTCCAAAAGCACTGGAATTACATTTAAAACAGTTAAAAATTGACAAAATCACCATCAGTCAAATGCAAAAAGCCGCACTGCTTGGATCTGCACGCATATTACGAAAATACATTACAACGTCCTAGGCCCCTGGGTGGGGCCCGACTAGTAACCAATGCCAAATCCGG